>NW_009602215.1:0-27863 GCF_000690535.1 Cariama cristata
CGGCTCCTATGCAAACTCCCACAAGTTCGTTTTATTTCATGTGCGTGTAAGACCTCACTGGTGCACACAGGGCTGAGGACCTTTGAGCTAAGGCTGAGTATGAGGCTCTGCAGAGCTGTGGTACTAATTATCAGGAGGAAAAAAAAAAAAAAAACAAACCTTGGCAGAACTCATCTGATTTTATTAACTTATTTATTTTTTTCTTGGAGTCAGAGCAGAATACTGCTTGAGTCCCAGTCTGTGAGATGGATCCCACCCTGCAAGCTGTAAAACTGCACCTGATCAAAGAGCTCAGAGCACAAATCCAGGTGCTAAATGAGGCCCTGAGTCAGTAGGGACAAAAGGTTAATTAGGTTGGCCAACCTATTAGACATCTGACAGCCAAGCTGAAGTGGAAAGGTGTAGTATGAGGGAAATGGCACAACAGTGGGCATTGAGATTAACAGTCTCTAGAGTAGATTTCTAAATTTATTTTTAAAGAAGCCTGCAAGATTGCACATTCAAAATACTGAAAACATTTCACGTCTCTGCTTTTTGTTTAACAGCCACTGTCTACTATCCCTTCTGCTTCCTCACTGCCCATCACTATGTGGTCTCTGAATAACAGACTTGCACCTGCAGTCTTACGAAACTAGAGAAAGCTTGGTTCTTCACAGCAACTAAAAAAGGAACCCTAGAGAACAACTTTAAGGTTAATACATAAACCCTTGGGATCTTTGAACTGAGACTAGCAGTGCATCTTCACATATATGCTGCTGCAATGTAACACGAGAGAGGAACCAACTAATTCTATAGCAGGCATCTTTTGAAAGCTATCGCTCATCCAACCTTGATTCAAAAGAAAGTTTGCTGAATCTCAAAATGTAATCTCTGACTTTGTAGTTGTAAATCTGTAGGATTTAAACAGGAAAATAGTAACTTGCTTGGAAATTGATTGTAGCTGTCGCTACACAGCAGGTTGGATTATGAAGTTAAATCTTTCTGTAATAAATGAACGTACTTCAGATGGCAATCATGATTTTTTCCAGTTATCCTTTTTTATAAAGAGGCAAGATTTGCAGGGAGAAATAGTACCCTTCCTTAGGTCAAGAGTTGCTTAAACCAGGTTAGCCTTAGAGTACATAAATTCTCCATCAGCCCATCATAGCACAGAATCCCCACCACTCATTTGCTGCGATCAGTATGCTGAGAAGAAAATTGGCAATGCTGAATTCTTCCCTGGGTTATGATAATTCTAGAAAGCTGTATGTTTTTTTAGTCA
Organism: Cariama cristata; assembly: GCF_000690535.1. Taxonomy (NCBI): domain Eukaryota; kingdom Metazoa; phylum Chordata; class Aves; order Cariamiformes; family Cariamidae; genus Cariama; species Cariama cristata. The sequence goes on from NW_009602215.1 coordinate 1,262, forward strand.
TTACAACATCGTTTACAACTCACCTTATTCTGTATTCTAGCTTTCTATTTCACTTACTGCTTAATGTGTTCTCTTTCAGCATTTTATTACAAATGCATTGAAAAAGAGGATGCAGTTTTCTGTATCTTACATCTTTTCTGTATCTTATCTGATTAGGGCTACAATACTAAACAGTATGAGATTGAATCCAAATCTGATGTACATCCTTGTCATGCTAACTTTAGTGTATATATAGAGAGATTTGTGTATGTGTGTGTCTGAACCATGTTTTCACATTTCTTACATTTCCCTCAAAATGACAGTAAGGGTAAAATTTTCAGCAGCAGCACACAAGTCACCGGGGTTTGTAAATCCCATTTTTAAGACTATTTTAAGAGCTTTTAAGAATTTCAGAGTGGCTTTATCTTACCGCCACTTAGTGCCTGTCATCTCTGAGAACAGCACTTGGGCTCTCTGAGTACTTTTGAAGTGTTTCCTCTTGTTTCCTAAAAGTAATCTGAGGACGTGTTGATGTGTGATATTAGTTCTTAGGCAGGAAGGACCGAATAAAAGTTATCTCTCAGTTCATCATCTGTATTCCTTTCCTTGCAGCTGTTTGGAACGATAGTCTGGATTTTGGTAGCTTCTACCCGAGTTCCACTGCCGCTGCTGCAAGGATGGGTAATGTTTGTAGCGGTGACTGCATGGTTCCTGTCCATTGTGTTCCTGTGTGTGTTCCTTTTCGGTTATGCAAATAGAATTGCTGTCAACTGGAACCAGACGGTAAGATTTTTTTCTTTATTTAAGGATTCCCTTTGTTTTATAAACTGAAAATCTTTTCATGAGAAGTGCTGATCCTAAGTCTTAATGCTTGGCTTTTTCCATTTTAGCGGAAAGTTTTTCAAAACAGAGGAATGCAAAACTGGAAAAAGAAAGAGTAGGGCTACAAGGATGATGGAGGAAATATAGGACCTTTTTTATGAGGGAGGCTGAAAGAGCCCAGCTTTTGAAACTGTTTGAAGGAGTATACTTGTTCTCTGTGAACACATAAAATGCATGAGCAGCAGGAAGAGGACTAGTTTAGCAAGGCATGACAACAAATTGGTTTAAATGGCCAGGAATAATTGTGGAATGGAAATCAGAAAATACTTTATGACTATTAGAGAAGTGGTAGTAACATCCTATGCATAATGGGGGCTAGAAGGATACATCTAATACTGTAAAGGAAGGGATACATTTGTGAACACATTGTGTAATGTGGTTGTCCGAGGTAGCACTGTCTGGACTAAAGCACCCAGGAAGTTTCCTCCAGTTCCTAAGAAAGTCTTCTGCTGACTTTTGGATCAATTCCTTATGGCTGGGGCAGCATTGGTGAGTGGCTGTTAGGTAGCTGAAGATAGCATAACCTGCAGTATGATATAGCTTAACATCCTTTTAGGAGCCTTAACATTTATCTTTCTTAGAGGAAGCCTGGTGAGATGACAGATATCATTATACTCTGCTCAACTTTTCTTCATTTTGAAGACAAGACTAGATTCTTGCTGTAATGGATTGTTATGGCTTGTGCTGGTAGTTCTCTCAGACTGTACCTTCCTAAGAAAAAAGGGAAGCTGTTGGCTCCAGTTTTTACCAACCATGTGGAATCCTCAGGCTATTGACTGCTAATTTATGTACTCCTTTGTTGTCATTAGCTGCTCTTTACTTTGAGTTTTTTAGCGTTCAAGCAGTTGAGCACAAGATGCTATCACTCTCTCTCATATTACTGGAAGTGAATAATAAGAGGTGGCAAAACTGTGATCAGAATGGGAATTTCCAAAAAATCTTCCAAAAGGACCAGAACTTCTAAAATATTTAAGTATGGCTGTTTGTAACTACTGATCACCTTTACATTCCTCCTGTCCAGCTTAGTTTTCCTATTGCCACTTTTCGTGATCATAGCTGGAATTGTGTGCTTCAGTATCAACATCTGTGGTTATTTATCTGTTCAAGTTATTCACAGACAGTCCCTTAAAACAAAAGGTCTTTAAAGCAAATCATAGAGCTTCATGAGTTTGGGGCTCTGATAAATTCAAAACCCATCAGTGGTAACAGACTGGATTCTATTAAAACAAACTTTAGCACTTTGATAGCGAATACACATACATACAGTGTCAGCTTTGCAGCACAATACAGGCAGTAATTGGGCTAATAATGAGTTACAATTACAGAGACCTTTACAGGGATTTATGCTGCGACATCCTCACAAGTTATGATGCAACAAAGCCCTTGAGCATGTGCATAACTTAAGTAAATTAATAGTGTCCGGGGTTTCATTGAAACTGTTTGCCAGTTTACAATCATGCATGTATTTAAGAGTTGCTGGGTGAGAGCATAGCCTTTTATAGATTGAAAATGCTATACAAATGTTCATCTTATAACGATTGCGTGTGTCTTACACATTGGCGACTTGATGCTGGCAGTGATTTGTCATACTGTTAATTTTGTCCCCTTGTATGTGATAAATTACTGAAAAACCTTCTGTGTCAGCAAATTGCTACATGACTTGTATAAAAGCTGCAATTGTGGGGTTCTTAAATGCAGAGTTAGTCGTTGTATCTCTTAATACAGTAGCTGAAATCCAGCTCCTTCCAGCTGTCAACAAAAATAACACTAGATAGATCATTTGACCACTGTTTTCAAGTACCCAAGTGTTCTGTAACTTGTTGGCACTAAACTCTTTAGCAGCACTTCACAAGGATTTTCTACCTTCTGTTGCAAATAAGTAATTACTGGAAACACCAAAACTTTTTATTACTAGAAAATAAAAAGTTATACCTGTTCATTTTAGGTTGGCATGTATTTAGATAAATACATGGTTTTTGCTATTTCATAAATTAAATTTACAGTAGAACGCAGAAGCTACAGATCATTAGATTAGGTCAAAAATGGGAAGAGTCATGGCTTAGTTACTATAGCTTCATGTAGAGATTCATGAACAAATGTGGTTTAAGACTCCAGGAGTCTAAATCTAAGTTTGAAAAATAGCATGAGATTCTGACAGCCCTGGATTTAGTAATACCTTATGTCATAAGTAGGTCCATAGGTACTAATACAGATACTTAAAAAATAAGATGCTACACAGTGAAAAGATGGGGGAAAATGTGGACCTTATGGAGGTATATTGCTCTGTAGATCACTGTATTAAACCAGATGGTATGACAAATACGGTCCTTTACAGCCTGACTCACAACACTCATTTACAAAATTAGATGTGAACTAACATATCATGCAGATCTGGTAGTGTTTTACATAGACTTTGTATGAGGTGTCAATGATGATAGAACTGTGGAGGCAAGGGAGAGTTGGGCACCATGCTAACAATTACTAAAAAACAAAAAACCTTCCCTCATAAGATCTTGGGGTTTTTGGTCACAGAAACCATAACCATAGAAATGTGAAACCTCACTGATTCTACATAGCGTCACTGTAATTGCTGCCAGGAGAAGGAAATTAGAGGGTTTGGCAGGAGAATGAAGGAAATGAAAGAGTTTGTCTTCTGAAAATCTCTCTCCTGTATGCAGTCAGCACTGTCTTCCTCATGGAGCTAATTGTGCTCCTTCATGAGCAGTGATGCCCAAAGTGGATGGCTGGTAATACTGACATAGTTGCACGCTAGGTATTTAGCAGCCCAAGAATAATGGATGCCTTTGATTACCCATGGGTTTATGCAGACCTTTCAAGTTGCTGGAATCCTGTGCTATGAAGTGGGTATGTCAGGCCAAGATATGGGGTTTAGTATTTGTCGCGCAGTGAACACACACCTGCAGCAGTCTGACATGGTGCCTGTAGGCAGTACCATGAAAGATGTGTGTGTCTGTCTGCCAGCTCAAGTGAGTGGGGCAAGCCACAACAGTAAGTGTCTGGTGGGGAGAAGTGCCTCCCCCAGCTGCAGCAGAGCACTGCAGCTTCCCCGATGCTTCAGCACTCTCATGCTGGAGTAGGTCCCTGCTTTTTTTTCCTGTGAGGTACAGATATTACATCAGAGCTGGAGACTCAGGGAATGTGTCTTATGCCGAAAGCTTGAGATCTGGCAAGCCTAGTATGTAAAGGCTATCCAGCTAGGTCAGGAAGGTACCCTCTACACCCTTATCTTCTCAGTTCTGTTGATGTCAGTGGGGCCTCCTAGTAATACTCCAATAGGAAGTAATTGTTTTTAAGAAATGCGGAGGGGGGACACGACCCAAAACTAACAACCCAGCCAGGATGGAAAAACAGAAGTTGGGAATTACTGCAGCAGTTTTGTGAAAACTTGGATTCCCAGTATTTAGCAGTCATTAAGAAAAGCAGTACACTCTATGACCTAACCTCAAATGATTCTTAATTAAGAGAAAATTATTTCCTGATGTAAGTGGAATGGGAAACTGTAGTAGCAGCTTATGTCATTCTGGGCCCTTCACTACAAGAAAGACCTTGAGGTGCTGGAGTGAGTCCAGAGAAGGGCAAGGAAGCTGGTGAAGGGTCTTGAGGGTAAGTCTTATGAGGAGCGGCTGAGGGAGCTGGGGTTGTTTAGCCTGGAGAAGGGGAGGCTGAGGGGAGACCTGATCACCCTCTACAACTACCTGAAAGGAGGGTGTAGCGAGGTGGGGGTCGGTCTCTTCTCCCAGGCAACTAGTGATAGGACAAGAGGAAATGACCTCAAGTTGCGCCAGGGAAGGTTTAGATTGGATATTAGGAAGAACTTCTTCACCAAAAGAGTTGTCAGGCACTGGAAGAGGCTACCCAGGGAAGTGATGGAGTCACCATCCCTGGAGGTATTTAAGAAAAGACTGGATGTGGCACTTAGTGCCATTGTCTAGTTGACATGGTGGTGTTAGGGCAAAGGTTGGACTCGATGATCCCAGAGGTCTCTTCCAACCTAATCGATTCTGGGATTCTGTAATCAAATTATTCTCTAAACAGGGAAATGCAGTACATTCTCACTTTGATATCAGACAGTCAGTAGGTAAGGATGTTGCACAGTGATTTCCGGTGCATTTGAATGCTGTCTGCTGTTGTGATGGACGCACATGTGGTGTACCCTGAGTTCTCACTCTTGGCATACTGGTAGTCCATTGCACTCAAGTGAATTAAAAGCGCATAAAGAATTCATTAGTGCTGGAGAAAGACTACATAACATGGATCTCATCAAAAAGCATACGTATACTTGGGTGTAATTGTAAGAATTGTGTCTATGGCTTTTGCAGACCTGCACAGGTGTAGGCACAAAGCATATGTTGTATGGACTCAGGAACCGAGTGCAGTGCAAATGTCAGCTTTGCAGACTCAGCAATAGAAGGAGATGTTGGAAGAATATTTTGGATATTTTAAAACTGTACTGGAACATGCCTTGGACCTTGCTGGGTGGAACACTGGACTCTGTATTTCAAAGAGATTTAGGCACCAGAGCTGCTTTTTCATGTGCTCCAGTAATAGAATCCAGAAATGAGAGGTAGATGTTTAAACCTTGCATTCAGCTAGAATTTACCACAGAGGAGGGAATTGCCTAGAGAAGGCCAGGAGAGAAGCATATTTAAAGTAAATCCTAACTCCTGTCCTCTCAAGTCTCAGGCATATTATTCCACAGTATCATGAAGTAATTCCAAATTACTGTATTTTGGGCAGAGCCAAGTCAGAGAGAGTTGAGGAAATGCCTCAGTTCTTGTATTCTGATTGTATCAGAAATAAACTTCAGCTGTGTCAAGGCTGAGGTGTTTCTAGGCATTTACAGAAGCAAAATGTAAGTGTGGAGGGGGGACTTCTGGAGCCTAGGTTAGAGGTGAGAAGGGATTTGGGGGACTGCAAGCTTGTATTGTACTGCTTAAATTGTGATAAAGTTGGTCTGTATGTCCCTTCTTTCTTATCTGAGCCATATGAAGGGCAAGTTCGGCAAGTTCTAATAGCTCTAAAGTGATCTAAAAGGTCAGCATATGTACATATAGATGAGCATGTGTCTCTTAATTTGAAAGAATATAGGGTTTGGGGAGAGGGAGAGTTACCCTTTATTGCTAATTATGTTAGTGAGTTGCTTATAATTGCAAGCAGCTGTGAAAACATGTCCAGGTTAAGCTCTCAGACAGATTTAACACTGCTTATCTAAAGTTATTGTTATCAGTGCTCGTTTCATGTTTCAGTGTTGAATTTCATTTGTACTGGGACTAGAAGAATTAGGTATTGCAGCCCAGACTGATTTTGTTATTTGCTTTTCAGGATTTTCTTTTCCATGGGGCTACTTTTGTCTTTTATTTTGGAGCTTTTCTATTGCAAGCAGCAACTACATCTCTGCATCACTTTCCCCGCAAATTCAATTCCACCACACAGGAGAAGATTCTAGCTGATCATGAATATAACATAAGCATAGCAGCCTCGGTATGTATTTCATATATTTGTATCTGGGGAACAGAAGTCTGTTGTAAGCCCTTGTAGCCAACCATTCAACTTGGGAACTTAACAGCAAGCTGCAGGAGAAAGAGGAGCTGTGAAAAAAAGGATTGTCTTTGAGAGCAGCAAATAGTGTCTAACAGTGACATGCAAAAAATATTGGAATAAGCTAATGCTAATGTGATAGGTGCTCAGTTGCTACTCTTTGCTATAGTGTTTTAAATATATGATCACTACAGCTTATTATTTTTAGATGAGGTATTTTGTAAAAGCAATGTTGGTTATTAGACTAGAAGAAAAAGATAACAACTGAGCCTTCATCAAAACATCAGTTGTGAATTTCATGCCTGTGCTCAAACTTTCACTTGCTTTTTTTATACCATTTAGATAGTCCTGAACATGCCATGGGGAAAAAACTTTGGACTAGCTCCTTCTGAAGCTCCAGAAGTGTACTTACTACACCAGGCATAGAAGTTATCTGTAAGGGCCCTGCTGTCTCTTATGGCAAGGATTAGAGTGCTTTTATTGATAGCCTAAGCTCAGACTGCATTTTTCTCACTGTAGTTGCATCATCGCTGAATCACTGTATCTGGTGATGTGGGTGTGCATAGCTGAGTCAGAAAATATACCAGGCTCTAGCTTTCTCCCTGGCTGGGCTCCTGAAGGGCAAGTAGAGGTGTGCCAGTAGGCTTAACTTAAAGAACTGAAACTGCTGCTTTTATTTTTTTGTACCATCCAGAGGTCTTGCATACCTCAGGAAACTGTATATATTTATTAAGCTTCTAAAACCCTCTGTAGGTATCTGTTGTCCTTAAAACTAAATACACCATAAATTTTGCACAGTAAACACCTCCAGTTTATCTCAAGACAAAAACAGATGCATGTAAGGTGTAAGGTTCACATTCTCTTTTTAAGAGGAGAATAAAAAGGAAAGGCCTTTTGCTTTTGCAAGCCAGTCTCTGAAGGGGTGAGGTGGGCACGTCAGTCTCTGAGTCTAGAGTGCCTCACCATTACCCACTTGCCAGTAACACACTCGAGCATATCTGATCACTGTATGGCCATGTGGCACAAGGACAGAGGTGGTGTCTCATAGCTGTGCCTGAACTAAGGGAGGGGTTTATACTGAACAAGTATCTCAAATTCTACTGTTAAGTGTAGCTGTTCAATCCTTGTTCAGTGTGTTCAGATCCCACTGAATATATGGTCTCTTCAGTCATTTTGTCTGAGAGTAGGATGCTGGGGAATCTGGGAGATCCTTTACCCCTTCCATATTATTTTTCCAAGGGAGAATTCGGTTCTTCAAGCCCTCAAATCCCTGTCAAGATAGGGGAAGAGGAGACGAGACTCTTTTGTAACTTGCCTCAGTGTTTTTGATTGAGGTATGCTGGGAAATGGTGAATCAGATAACTGTAGTCTTTAGTGTCTTTGCATTTTTTCCAAAAGTATATAATTAGAAAGTCAAGACATACAGAAAAAGATTGTAATCCTTTGAAACACTTCATTAAAACAGTCCTGTGATCAACATGGAAAAAAATAAAAGGTTGCTAATATTTTGTCTTTTAAAATTACTTCTGTGTACTCTGATATATATGGGTGGTAGTTCTACGGTGTAGCATCTATTCAAAACTTTAATTGTCAAATTAACACTTGTGTGGAAAGCAAGGGATAGGTTGCTAGGACACGACTGAATTCTTATATTCTAAGAGATAGAATCCATCATTAGCACTGGACAATATGAGAAACTTTTTTTTTTTCCCCAGCAGTTCAGTTTCTCATTTCTTCCTTCTGGTTTACGTTATATATTCAAGTTTGCTGGGGCATGACCTTCAGTTCAAATCTATTCAGTTCAGTCCTTGAGCAATAGCAACTTTCTGGCATTTCTCAGGAAGTTGTTCTAATGGCTGGTTATCTGGTCGAGGAGGCCAGATTTGAAGCTCTTTCTGTATTTCTGCAAGTAAAGAGAGTTCTGCTGTGTAGAGGGATGTCTTCTAGGGGTGTGTCGTCTTAGTTGTTTGCTGGTAAAGGCATTCACTTAGAAACAAATCTGAGATTAATGTTTGATCAGTCTAGATAAAACTCAAATACACAGCGTACATACACACGTGGTTACTTTGTACCATGACTTATGCAGACATTCAGTTTCATATTCTATTCCAAAATGTCTTCTGAAGCAAGCGAGTTAAAAGCAATAACATGGGGTTGTAGCAGGGAGGTTCATGAGAAAACTTTGCAGGATCCCCAAATCTATCTTTACCTTAAGCATTTTGGCTAGGAGAGGTAACTTTTGAATCATGTGTGTTCTTGTATTCATTTTGAATAGGAAAAAAATGTAGAATATAATGCGTGATTCACTTATTTCTTTTTTCTCCTTCTTTTTTCCTGCTCCTTCTCTAGATTTTTGCCTTTGCAACAGCTGTTTGTTACGGTTGCAGCACAGCCCTGGCATTAAGGAGATGGAGGCTATAGCAGTTGAACAGAAGTTAATGCCTGTGTGTTCCACTTTGGATCAAATTAAGTGCTACTTGTCTGTTTTACTGTAATCTAATTCCAAATAGACTTTTTTTTGCTTGAAATCTGTTTTAAAGTGTTGAAATGCAAATAACCCCTAATCAGGATTTCCTTAACAGAAAACAAGTTTCCACCTCTTCCCTTTCTGATTTTTACTTTTATTGTGTACTTATTAGAAGCATACTCATTGTATGGTATTGTAGAGTTCAGGCATAAACAGATGTGTCATTAGCAGATAACAGAATTCTAGTGCTAAATCAGAAGAGGAAGAAAATGGAAACTAAACCAACCTGTTAACTGCCTAGGCAGCTACAAAGCTCCCCCCTTGTTAAGTCCTGGGATTGAGCCTTAAGAGTTTTGCAGCGTTACAGCGCATTCCACACAGGTAGAGCCTTGAGGCTCCTTGTGGAGTCATGGGTTTTCTGTGTGCTGCTCCTTGCATGATCAGAGCCCAAGTTGACTTTGTGATATCAACTTAGTTTATACATTATTAACTTGGATGCACAGAGAAAATACTTTAAATATCCATCCAGTGAAATCTGTTGATACTCTTTTACAGCCATATCCAGCTATGGTAATCTGATCCTTAAAGCTTACTGTATTCCTTAGTAGATGCAAACTGTTTGGGACTGTCAGTTAGTAGTTCATTAGTTTTAGGAATTTAGCTTAATCAGATCTATTTATACTGCAAAACAAAACAGTGCATTTGTGTCGTGTGTGTATATACATGGTATATTTTTAACAGGAATATTTGCACTGTTTTACTTTTTTGGAATACAACTTTGTTTTTATTACTTCAAGTGCTGCATTTGTTACTTGTTATGTGAGTCAATATCATTTGAATGGAATGTTACCAAATGGTGAATAATGTCTGACCTCAATTCTTGCAGTGTGTTATTTGTTGCATTCTAAACCTGCAGTGTTGTAAAGGTGTTTTGATTTGGACAGATGCCAGTGCAACATCTTACTGAAAGCAGTGGAATGCAAGGCGGTCCGCCCACTATGGAGTTTGCTTTTGGCACAAATTAAGTTTAATTGAGCCTCTCTTGAATACCCCTATTGTATAATGACATGCGATATCATATATAGAAAATTAATTTAACAAAACTAAACTGTAGCATTGCACTCTGCTGCGTAACACTCATGCTGTTTTGCAGATGGTGAAACTTTTTTTTTGTAATGCTGGTAAATAATTTTTGCTCTTGTGAATAGTGCCAAATTGATAACCTGGGAGAATAAAGGCTCCCTGTCATTTGTAAAACAACTTGCTCACCACATCTTGCCAGTGCACCTCAATGTTGTGCAGACAACCAGCAGTGGTTGGGTAAGGACAGGACTTTCTTCATTCCCAGGCCTACTCGTTCTCCTTGAGCCAACAAGGCTGTCTGCTGTGAAGGTTGCTTTATCAAACTCGTCAGGTACAAGGATCTCTGAGAGCCAGCCACCCTCAGTAATGCCCTGCAGTCCCTGCTGACCCAGGACAGGTTCTTATGGATGGCATAGCAGTGAGTGGCAGCCCTTCTGACTACTGGAACCACTTGGTCGTCCTGAATTACTGCAGTGGGATGTTTTCGTACGTCTTGTTTTCTGAAATTTTTATCTTCCAAAGATTTTGTACTCTGGCTGATTTTTATTTTTTCTTTCTTTTCTTTCTTCAATTCTACTTGCATTGAAACTTGTTTTGTGAACATTTTATCTGGAGCCATATACTTTTAAAAGTACTTCATGTTGTATAAAATGCATTTACACTGGAGTATATGGATGAAAGTACATAACAAAGACTTATGCTAAGCAGCATTAAAGTTACTTAATATATTTATGGCAGTAGTCTGGCTATTAATTCTGTCTTTGGAAAGTATCGAAAAACTGCCTTGCAACTTTGACCTGATGCTAGATGTGTAAAATTAAGGCTAAGATTTCTTGAGAATGCACAATTACATTGGTGCTAGTTTTGTATAGTGGTTTGCCATGTGAACACAGCATGAATATTAGTGAGGAGAAGAGTAAGGTCGGTTACAACGACATTGCAGATGGGTGCTGATCTTTGGTGTGGTTTCGCCTTCATCCTGCAACCTGGATGTGCACTGCACACCACAGACTATGCATGCCACAGCTATAGTCTCTGCGGCCAGCTGGGATGATGGGGCAAAGATCTTAACTTTTTGCCTATTTAAACCTACAGAGTATGAATCCCACACATGGTGTCAATTAAAAAACTGTCCAAGTTTAGTTGGCATTTGTATCTAACCTCCGAGTTCAAACCTAGGTGTAAAGATCGTGATTGATGGGTGCTATTCAGGTCTCTTAATCTACTTGTAGAAGTCCAGATAGCAGCGTGTGGTTAGTGTAGCATGGAAACTGTTTGTATAGTGAGGAAAGGCTGAACTTTCCCTCTTAAGTATCAAAGACAAAGGGCAGAGAAGAGATAAAGGTAAGAACTACAGTAATGAAGAATGACTTTCATAGCTAAAAATGGAGTGAAAGAATGGAAATTTTCTCTTAGTACGCAAGGAATTTTGCTGTGCTTTGAGGAAGATCTAAGGAAGGACATACCAAGACAAGCAGTTACATTTTTTTTAAAAAAAAAAAAAGCCAGTAGTTAATTTTGTATTACCTTACACAGGGAGCTAAAAAGATAGGTGTGACTCAGAAATTATATGTGCATGCTGGGATGTCTGTATGCAAATACTGATATGGGAATAACACGTAATCCTTGTGATAGGTATTATATAGGTGATATATGCAAGCTGGTTCTAACACATCTCACTCTTCCCTGTAGAAAAATTTCCCCAAGCCTATGACCTTGAAGAACACAAGCTTAGACCTCTCCAAAGAATGAAAGAAGTAGAGGAGGACAGAGGGAGATAATTTATCTCAATGAATTTCAGGCGAAAGGAGTGAGACTACAGATGCCAGATAGTGTTTTCATCAAACATCACTATTTGCTGTGAAGCTGCAGTGCAGGAATATCTAAGATACCATGCAGGTCCCTACTCTTAGAATCAGAAAATATTTCATGGTATTTTGGGTACCGCTGTGTAGTAGCTGCTGGTAAACAAGCTCTCTGTAAGGAGACTTTCCTTCAAAGGGTGCGGAGAGAAGCAACAGTTTGTTGCTTATTGCTAAAGAGAAATGAAAGTGTACATTTTAGACAGCTAAAACTTTGTTAGAACTTGCTCAGAAAATAAGCACAGTAAGTGCTTCACAGAAGTTCTGACTCTGCTTCTGTCTCACTGAATACCTGGAAATAACCCAAAGTGACACAGGTCCTGCAGGGATTATTGATACATACAGGATCAGTGAGTTCAGATTCTCATGATTGCTCTGGCTGTGTACATCAGTTATAACTTCTGACATGAGTCAAGTTATGCTGCTGTAAAATGCTGCCTTAAAACACAGCTGTAAAAGGGTAGAGAAGCAGAACCAGTGATCACACAAATCTGTGCCCTTCATAGAAAGTTGCAGAAAAAGCACTGGAAAATCACTGGACCAGTGTCTTCTTTCTCGTTAACTTCCAAAACCAGATGACAATGCTGACTTCTATTGCACTTCCTCTAGTCATTGTATTTTTGCATTTGCTTTATAACTTTAAAAAATGTTGATGTTCATCATTTTCCCATCTGAATTTGAAAAAATAATGTTAAGACGGCTTAAAACTGATAGCTCGTTTGTTCCATTTTTATCTATATGCTGTGAAATTGGTCTCTGAACAATAGTGTCCTGATGCATGTGCGCTCCGGTGCCAGGCTGTCCAAGCTGTACAGAAAGGCTCCCCAAGTCTTGTCCACAGATAACGGTGAACCACGAGTTCTCAAATTGAGATGCAAATAGGACATCGCTCTTTTCAATCTTACAAAAAGAAAAACTTGAAAGTGAGAGCATGTTGTATTTCCTTCTTAGCTGTGTTTTGTACAATTGGTCATGATGCATTGATCTTTGTTGAGACACAAAGATCAGAAGAAAAAGCAAATCTAATGTTTTAAAATGAGTGAACAGCAATGGAAAGTATTTCAATTTTATTTAGAAGTTGAGTTCAGCATGACTGTTCCACTTTCTCCCACTGAGTTAAGTTTCTTTTGGACCATTATGGTGCTTATCTAAACCCCCTTCTAACCTGAGCAGCTCAGAATTTACTGTATTTATCCTTAAGGTGCTCCTGGAAAGAGGAGAAATACTATTCTCATCTCACAAGTGGGAAACTCAGACACAGAGACCCCAAACAACTCATGTGCTGAAGGCTTTGCACAGGAGATTTGTGGTGGAGCAGGGAAAGGAAACCCGGTTTCTCAAGTGAGAGGTCAGTGCCTTGCCCAGCAGCCCATACTGCTGCCTGCTGTGGGCAGGAAGGGAGCAGTGTAGCGTGGATTGTGCGTGACCTGTCCCACTTCTGTCTCTGTCATGGTGGTATTACTCTGGCAATTAGTTACACGGGGTTAAAAGGTAGAATGTATGTTTGTGAAGGATTATGAGTCAAAGGGAGGTTTAATGTGCCAAACTGGCATTCCTAGATCAAACATCGTAGTTTCTGGATGTTCTGACCTTAAATTTTGACTATCCAGTTGTAAACAGGCTACATAGAGTTCCTGTTTGAGGTGTTGGTCTACCTCCTGTATCTTAAAAGAGGAAACAGGTCCTTAGGAATCTGCACGTTTCAGCTGCTTCCTCCTATAGAACATGTTTGAGCCCTAAATTCTTGGCGTTAGCAAAATGTTACCTGCCTTAAGCCTGCCAGGACACAGCACCTTTTGGTTGAGAAACCTGAGCTACGTTTTGGCAACTAACTTGTCAAGCTACCTTTCAAGGGAACACAATGATCAAGTCAGATTATGTCTAGGTGTGGTTTTAACACCTTCCTTGCTGTGGGATTATTGCAAGTATCTATAAGGATTCTGGAGATTGTGGACAAAATATTCATACACTTATGTCCAGTATGTCCAATGTCAGACTTGCTGTGCCTGTCTCCAGAGAGGCTCTCGTGCAGCAGCTGTGCCCCGTGGACCCATACGTGATTGCAGTATTACTAGTAATCTTAGAAGAATTACTGGAGATTTTACTCTCATCTCAATCTTTTCCTGGTCAGCTCGGCAAAGTGTGGCCTCTGTCACTGGACCAGTGGTGTGGCACAATAAACAGCAGATCAGAACGAGCCCAGTGGGGATCCAGAAAAGGATCCTGCACTCCTCGCAGAGCTGGGACCTCACACAGCCCTGTTGCCCTGTACAAAGGTGCTGGGGCTTCTTAGTGCTCTGATTACATGCTTGAGCAGTTCTACTCGCAGTGCCCAGGAATGATTAGCCTTTAATATTACCTTGTTACAAGTGGTGGTTTAGGTTCAGTAAGCTTTATGACACAAACTAATGAGGCAAAAAGTGGTTTTTTTCTATAAACACTTTGCAGGGTCTTTTTTAACCCACATAAGGACCATAGTAATTTTTCTTTGTGATTACTTTTCAAGTGGAAAACATACTGTAACATAAATTAATAATGTAATTAATGATATCATAGGCCTTACTATTCCCAAATTGTGTGACCTGGAAGTATTTCCAGACTCCTGGGTCTAGGGGTACACCCCAGCTAGGCTTCAGCTCTATACCATGGTAAGACCTAAACAAGCATCTTTTCTTCTCCTTGCCTCTTCCCTGTTTTTGGAATGAAAGCAGGGAGCTGCAGCATGATCTGGACAGGCTGGACAACCCAGGAGCCAATGTGGTGTATTGGGATATGACTCACTGTTAAGGAACACTAAAGGGCACAGATGGTCTTAAGATGGTTCCACTAAGATAACTTACGAAGTTATGGCAAATGGGGAAGTGGAGTGGGAGGCCTACTGATTATAAAAGGAGATTAAGACCTTAGTACTTGGCTACATTTATCCTCTGTATTAAATCTGGCATTGAATCCAGCTCTTGACTCCTTAATATACCTGTTTTTCAAACTGTAAATACCTTGGCCCAGGATCTGAAGCCCTGGGGAACCTGTAGGGCCAGCTTAGAGCCTTGGGCTGTTTGAGTAAGAGGCAAGATGAATCACCACCAGATGCTTTAACACAAAGTTCAGGAGCAGAGGGGAAGGGGAAGCATTGTCATTTCCCAAGTCCACTTCCCAACTCAGTACCAGCTCTAACAGCTGGAAGAAGGGCAGGAGTAGTTGTCCTGTTCTTCTCCATTCCCTGGCTCCAATCAGCATGTGCCCTGGACGAGCTGGAGGACAGAAAGGTGGAGACTTGGACAGAAGTGTCATCTGAGTGCTAAGACACAACTTGACCTGACCCATAGCAGTGACAGCCGTTCCTGGGCCAAAGACCAAGGTTCAGTCCCTGACCTTGTATAAAAAGAAAATATAACCCAATAATGAAATTGTCAAACAACGAGTCTGAGTCTTAGCTGGAGCAAATGTTCTTAGAAAAAGACAGAACTACCTCCGAGAGAAATTTCGTGATGAACAAGAGACCAAATTTTGCTTTTAGTTATATAAATGCAACTTCTTCTGAGGTCCAGTCGCCAGTGAGGAATTTCACTAATGGAAGTAAGAACAGAATTTTCCCTCAGCACTAAACAGAGCTGACCTTTGAAACAAATGGTATTACAAATTCCTTGGCCTTGTGTCATTTGCTTTTTCTCTTAAGGATCCTGCTGCTTGGATAAATTATTGCTGGAATAGCTGCTGCCATTAAGGGAAAAATAGCCTTTGTGCCCATGGCAGATTTAGAAGGTGCAAAGGCTCCAAGATAAAAATCCAGCACTTGTAGAATCTCATTGTTTTGGGGGACCTGACTCATGGGTTGTGATTAGTCTAGGGCTGGCAATGTTGGACAGGGTATATGAGCTGCAACGTCACTTAAAACTCCTAAGGTGAAGAACTGCTACAGCGTCACCACTCACTTGATACCACCAAGTCCCAGGGGTCTCTCAGAGATCTCGCTGCCTCTGCTGGCTGGAAGGATATCAGGAGAAGAGATTCATGGTGAATTTACATCTTTCCTGAATACCTTTTTTTTTTTTTTTTCGTTAAAGAAGACCCCCAGAGAGCACAAGTTACTTGTAGCCCATGACTCCCAGGTGACGCTCAGGGCAATTCGTACCAGCAGATGGAGCTGCAGCCCCAGCGAGCCTTTCCCTGTCCGCACAGGCCAGCTTCAGGGACACCCCTCGCCAGCCCTGCCTCTGGGCTCCTACAGACCCTAATCTCTAAATAAGCAAAGCTCCCAGGGCTGCAATTAGGAATACTCATTATAACTTACGTGACTGATCTGAAAGGACAGGGCTTACGTTTGCATCTATTTATTACAAGCAGACATAGCAACAACTCAGCACCATACACTACTTCATACTTTGTCAGAATGGTTATATTACAAATTTCATATTTATCAAGAACAATCCCAGGACACTAATATAAAGCAAAGTTCCATTTCTGAGGAGCTAAGAGGCAGCTGGAGACAATATCCTTCACTCTTCTTCCTACAGGACACAGTTGGCTTTATTGACCTCTATAAATCATTTGTGATTGAAATCCATGGAGCTCCACTAGGTTAGAGGAGTAGAAACTAGTCTTCAGACCTTAAGGAGATTTTGGAGGGATTTCTTTTTCCTAGGGAGTTATAAAAGTTAACCAAGTCAATTCATTTAAAATGGCAACGGAACCAGCTCATACCACGGAGTCACTGCTATTGCAGAGTTTGCAGATGATACTAAGTTCTTTCAGACAGTCAAGTTCTGTGCAGGCCCTGAGGACTTCACCAAACTGAGTTGGCTCAAAGGAGGCAGATGAACTGTAATATAGACAAATCCAGGGCAATGCATCTAGGAAAAAATTATCTATATCAGACATGGAACTGAGAGTTACAACTTAGGAAACAGATCTCTGAGCCGTTGCTGATGGTTCTCTGAAATCATCAGCTCAGTATGCAATGGCAAAGAAAATCCAATAAAATGTTGGAACTCGTAAGAAAAGTTATTAGGAACAGGACAGAGGGTGTAATGTTGCTGCTACATAAAAAAATGGTGCATTCTTGTAGTAGAGTTAAAGGGCAGCAAAAATGGTCGAGGTGTTGAAGCTGCTGCCTTACAAAGACTGAAAATACTGGAAGCCTGCTCTGGAGTGAAGGAGGCGATAGAGTGATGTAATCATTTTTTACAAAATGATAAATGTGCTGGTTAAACCAAACATAGAACTGTTTACAAGAACCTGGTATGGGATCTAGGGGACACTTGAGGCAACTAGCAAAAAATCAGTTTAAAAGAGATAAAAGAAAGTGCTTGCTTACACAGTGGGCAGTGAACCTCTGGAGCTTGCCAATGCAGGAGCTTGTGGAGGCAGACAGTATTAGCGTGTTGAAAAAGGGATTAGACAAATTAATGGGTCTTTATGCTAAAAGGATGAGGCAGGAACATACCCTCTAGTATCCCTAATCCAACAGTGGTGGATGCTGTGTACTAGGGGAAAGGGCTGCACGTAACAACCAGCCTCACATGTTCTTCCTAAACAGCATCTCCTTTTGCCACTGTTGGAACCAGAGCCATGGGTTAGACAGCTCACTGGTGTGACCCACCAGCCAGCTCTTCTATGCGGCTTGTGACTTCTTCCAAATGGCAAAGTTCCCCTGCGGGATACAGCCTCACCTACACACTCACTCCTTGCTATATCACCAAAATCCTCAGTTCATCCTCAGGCTGAGGCCTGAGGCCAGCTGATAGTTTAAAATCAAGCCAGCCAAATTAAGATTTTTAGGAAAAACTACAACTTACATGTCCTATCATAAACAGAGCTGCTTAATTTGGTACAAATTAAAAACTGTGTTGGCTCCTGGTCCTTCACAAGACAATGGAAGAACAAGAGTAAAATCAGGTCATGCTCTTACACACAGTTTCGGGAACAGTAAATGGATACAATACAAGATGCCCAAGTCAGCTGAGAAAGTTCTACTTTACCCTTTAGTACTGCTCTTCAGACTTTTCCCAAACACATTTTTCAGCAGTGACAAGCTGAAAGCTAATTGTCAAAACAAAGTATATGTACAAGGTTATTGAAAAAGAAGATTCACAAAATTTCCTTGTTACCTCCTAGATAGATACTTTCTGTCCTGTTTTTTTCTCTTCCAGTCCATTACTTTTTCTTCTACAATTCTGGGAGGGCTGGGCTGCCTGTATGCACATGCTTGTGCATGCAAACACACACACGTGTGCACACACACTTCCTTATCCCACTCGTGGTTTTCACCATCTAATTCCCTTCCCAGTCTCCTATAGCATCCTGGTTCAGTCATTCCCTCTGCTCCATCTTTTTTTTTCAATACAGTCCCAGTTCCCTCTGTGTAGTGTTTTCAGTGCCAGTATGCCTTGCTAGTGTTTCATCCCTGCCTCTTCTCACAGTCCTTGTGTCAGATTTTAATCTTCCCTGTTGTCAGCCTCAACTGACTCATCAAGTGTCTTAGAGGCAAGACAAGGATGCACTTGAGCAGGGCTGTGGGACTTCAGGTAACCAAGGAGTTACGCTCTGCTGCTGGGCATGCCGCAGTGCTGAGTGTTGAGTGAGGGGCCTCGGAGGTGGTCAGGTACCTGCCTTTCCCTTGCAAAACACTTAGCTGCTTAGTGATATAGTTAGAGGATTCTTTTTTCACTATAGGCAAAGCAGTTTTTCCCAGTTACTCTTTTAGAAAGGATTGAATGACTTCTGATGAAACCTTTCCCAGACAGTTCAGCAGAAAATAAGCAACCAGCATGGAGAATTTCAGCCTAATTGGTTTAAAATCTGGCAAATCATAAGCAATTGAAAAAGGCTTTCAAAGGAAAGTGTTAAGTTTCCTAGCATCTTTAACCCTTCACACCAAACAAGTCCCCTTGACACCAAAGGAACGCTGCCTTTTTTGGACAAAATTTCAGCTGCATGATCATCACTGAAAAATGCTCGTATTGTTATGACCAAATTTTCTCAATTACAATCTAAATGGCATTTTCCTGAAGTAAATGAGGATGCGGTTTGCTTTTCAGACTGTCTGAGCGAGAGAAATATTCACCACTTTTAAAGTCCCCCCCGCTTCCCTGAGCATATGTGCTGCTTTCCTGGAGGTGTGAAGCTGAGGACCTCTCCTCCTGCTGCTGTGGGGCAGCTCTCTTGACTTGTCCGGCTACGTCAGCTCACATCAGCTGAGCATCCAACATGGTCTTTAATTAAAAGTTCTTTTTTAGCCTTTATGCTTTGTTTTTCTTTACCCAGCAGCCACCACGATGGTGAGGGACAACTCTGATGTCGAGAGCAATGGCTCTCCAAGAGAGATATGAACATATGGGGGCAGGTGGAGGGAACAGACTTCCAGCACCAGTGTTTCAGAGAGGTTCACAATAATACACTTCCCTCAGAGAGTTATCTTTTATTTGAATATGCATTAAAGAGTAGCAAGTAGCCACGGGATTCAGTGTAACTCTCCGGCACAGAGCCGGCACAGCTTCCTGGATTCCTTCTTTAACAGGAGATGAGGCAGACCTGGAAAGCTTTCCATTTTCCAGCCTGCTGGCTTTAGCAATAATGTCATGTAAATCCAAAGGGAGACAAGTGACCTTCTAGCTCATGCTATTGTGCTGGTAACACACATAAACAAAGCCTGTAGCTAGAGGGGGGAAAATTTCACCAAAAATAAGGTCTAAGGAGAAGTCCTTTCCTTTTTTCCTTTTCATATAACACTCCTGTGATAAAAGCTCTCCCCTGAGTGACTGGTGTTTTCATCCTCCTTTCACCTAAGGGGTTTAAACTCACCTCTCCCACTGTCAAAAGAGATCCTTAAACACCACACTCTCATGAAGGCCGAAATGGTTCACAAACACACACACAGACACACACACACACTGAAGTTGTACCATAGCAAATAAAGGAGTGTTGCATTCACAGCAATCCATAAACTTCAGGTGATTGCCCATTTTGCCATTGTGTCCTTGTCTTCCATTACCAAATGGCTATAGAATATCCCTGACAGGCTACAGGTTAAAATTTTAATAGCTGTAGAACATGGTCAAGTTCTTGGACTATGATATTACTAGTGCCCATAGCCACTATCAGCCTGGATAAATTTTCCACTCTTCTCACAGCACACAGTGCGCTGAGATCTGTCCTCAGATGCAGTCTCAGGTGAGTTGGCTTCCGACAGCAATTTTGGACATCCCCAGCCTGGCTGCTGCTCCCATGCCAAGGATGCTGCTGCATGCCCCATCCTGGCCTGCTGGCCCCATGGAGGGTACCTGTCCCGGAGGGAGCTGGCAGCTCTCTCCACAGACATGAGCAGACTGTACTGAGCAGCACATCCAGCAGAAGGGAAAAAAGGATTTAAAATATTTCCTATCTTTAGCATTTGAAAAATATCAACTGTTCCAGTGTAATAGTGTGCCCCTTGTGATTTACTCTACAGCTCAGTCCAGCTCTCCCCTTTGATGTTTTGCCCACAGTATAATAAACTTCACCAAAGCTCGTCTCTGTGAGAGCCACAAACAAATGAACTGGAAATGTGAAGTGAACTGAAGCTGTACCATGTTTTCTGCGGCAGCAGATTCTTTTATATTAAGTGCCCTAAAAGTATACTGTAAAATTCAACCAAACAGAATGATGGTCAACTTTGGTAGAATTTGCCTCGGTAGAAAATGTTGTGTTTATGAGCAGATTTGGTAAATTACTAAATTTTGGTAGGTGCAGAAAAGGGAAAAAGTCTCTCTTCAGAGCTAGGTGTCTTAGTTTTTTCTTCTCTTCAGACTCCTGGTTTCAGCTAGTTCAGTATCAAAGAAACCAAACTGAAATATGAAAAATGTGACTTCTGGGAAATAATCAGTTGTGGGAAGAGCAGAACTCAGGTCTGAGAATTGTAATTGGAAAAGAATAATTTCTGTAAGACTCACTAAAATGTATGGCCAAATCCCTGGTGCCCTTTAAGTTAAAAGGGAAATGTTCTGCCTAATCTATCCTGAACAGTGGGAGATTTTTTCCTCTCACTGTATTCATTTCTGTTTGTGTCATTCCTGGAAAGGGACTTCTTTTTTAGATATCGTCTAATTTTGTGGTGGGGATTGTGGATTTTGGCAAAGCGCCAAAGTTTAAAGACTTTCAGCACTGAAAGTTTCTAAGAAAGAAATTATGTCAGATAGACTCTCTTACCTCATATGACACTTGGCCTGAGATTTACTGCTGCTTTTTTCTAGGATGCTGGAAGAAAGCTATGCTACCACTAGGAGAACAGACTGTAGTTCAGCTTTTCAAGTAGTCCTTCACAGGTTCTGTCCACAGAGGAACAGAAAACTTTACCAAGAAAATCTAGTGCATCAGCAGTATCAACATGCCACACGAGTTAAATTTGGGACATATTTTTAAAACCATTCATATGATGTGAAAGCTGAAAAATCCCATCACTTTTTAAAGTCATAAAGGGCCTGAACTATGACCACTGAGCACATTGCCATACCTAAATATGGGTGCTCAGCACCCAAACTGGAGCTTCCTGACTGGATTCAGAGTGAGAGGGCAGGTAAGGTGTCCCAGTGCATGGCCAGGAGACTAATTTCCATTTCATTTTAAAGGTACTATGTGACAAAATACACTGGAAAAGGGTCCAAGAGATGAGGAAGCACGTGCCAAATGACTAAAAGGCAACTGCTGCTACTTGTGCTTCCCTTTCTGTTCCTAATTTGAACAGTCCTGTGCAGTATTTCACTTTAATCTCAAGAGGAGTTTCCACAGCACAGGGCACTATGCTCACCCTCATCACACATCTACTTGCAAGCAAGGACTGTGCATATATTGCTACGCCCAGGGCAATGATCCCCCCCTCACCGATGCCCAGCAGTGATGCTGAGGTGCAGCTTAGTAGGAAATACCCTAATTCACTCACCCTGTTGACATCTGGTCTAACTTTTGAATTTCACGTGGTTTTGAGTAATACTGGAAGACCTGGAGCGGAGACCAGTGCTAAATGAGGCAAATTATTCGCTCAAGCTGTTGCAGAAGTCACCAGCAGAGAATTATGTCACAATATGGGACAATGTGTGGGATGTATCCACTGACAGCCACTATGGGGAACAATTCTTTCAAGGCAAACAAGACCCTAACTCAGAGGCTGCCTGCAGTGAGATGTAAGACTTGCTGTGAGAAGTCCTGCACTATCAAACAAGGCACAAGCTATTTATTCACCGTCTGCCATTAATAAAGACACGCTGTCCTATACACTGAGCTCATGCCTGCCCTGTTGCTCTGCGGATGGACTCTATTTGTTGAGTCACAAGGAAGCAGACCATGAAATCCCAAAGGACTATCCTGGAGCATGTCTGCATGCTCTCTAACAGCTGCAGGACCTCCTGGGGATGAGAAGAAGCTCTATCCATAGTGTGCCGCACTCCATCCCCTCATACCTCACTGCTGTTTTGCAGAGTATTCAGTGATGACCCCAGTAGCGACCCAGTTGTGATTTTTAGTTGAGCAAAGTTCCCATTGTACAGTCAGCCTTTAGACATTTCAGGGAAAAATTTTTGTTATTAGGGACAGAAATCAGGCATGCAAATCCATTCATCAATACGCTTTGGCTTTTCCAAAGCATCTCCCCATCTAGGTTAATCAGAAGCCATGAGAGGGAAAGAAGGTTAGAGAACTGCAATTCCACAAGGAGTTTCTTTATGATTTTTCTGCTCTAAGGCTCAGCACTTATATAATGTAAACCCATGCAATATCATATGGCTCTGGAATACCAAAAAGACATTTTTGATGATCACTTTGACTCTATGATGCTCCAAGGCACTTAGTGTCCCAGAATGAAAAGCAGAACTGGGATGCCAATGGCAAAGGCTCCAGCACAGGCGTCTCAGGAAGGCTACAGGCGTGCCTCTGCGAGGAGTCTTCCCGATGAAGTGCCGAGTACAAGTTGGCTTGGCTAGCAGGCATGAAATTTCACCACAGAAATGTATACAGGCATAAACTGCAAGACTTCGGTAACTCATTTCTGTACAATTTTCTTGCCAAGTGCTCACTCTGGGGCTTACGCCGACAGCTCTGCACGCAAGTCAGAACAAAACTGACTCCTGGTTCCAACCTTACTCCGTCCCAATGGGGCTTCTGCTGAAATCACCTTGCATTTCACGGCTCCTCAGTATTAAGCACAGTAGTTACAGCTGACAAGACCTAAGATTTATAGAGGCCATCCTCCATCCTATTCATGTTCCTAAACAGTTTAAACCATTTTTTTTTTAATCTGAGTGCTTAGCAAATATTTTGAGCCACAAAGGGTCATTTCCCGTAGAATGAAAAACTGTTAAGAAGATTCAAGTATCCACTTAGAAAAAAGAAATGTATTTATAAAAAATAGTTTTTTTAAAAAAGCTTATTTTCACTAAACTCATAACTGAAATAAATAGCAGCAGCCAACTACCCCCCACCAAAATCTGCCCTCCAGCAAGCTTTGGGCTCAAAAGCCTGCACCTCTGCCTCTCTCCTCCTCTCCTTCCCTTTACTTTCAGTGTCCCAGTGACTGCCTGCCTGTCTCCATCACACCAGTTACATTTCTACTGTCTTGAAAATGCAACATCTCAAAAAGTCTCTCTGACACACGCAAGGTGCAGTTCTCAGTCCCCTCCCCTGCTGGTTATCATCACGGGCCTCTGGGGTCCTGCTTGGGTTCACTCTGCCCTGCCGTTTGCAGCATCACTCAAGGTGGACTCAGCACTGTGGATGTATTTCTTTGAGGGGGACACTGCTCCTACTGTCAAACCTGAGCATACTGGGACAGCTAAGGCTACTGGTCCTCCTGCAAAAGAGTCTGGATACTTCTGTCAAGGAGCCTGTGAAGCGTTATTTGATCCCTAGAGTCACAGATTATGGATGCATGTCCTAAGTGTCTTGCCTCCAGACTGATCATTTTGGAAAACAATCACAGCTTGGTAGGATTTTTAACATCTTCATTAATGACCCACTGGGATGATGGGACAGAGTGCACTCTCAGCAAGTTTGCAGAAGATACAAAACTGGGAGGAATGGCTGATGTCCCAGAGGGTCATATTGCCATCCAGAGGGACCTGAACAGGCTGGAGAGTTAGGCAGACCTCATGGGGTGGAACAAAGGGAAGTGCAAAGTCCTGCCTCCAGGGAGGAATAACCCCAGGCACCAGTACGCTCTGGTGGTCAGCCTACTGGAAAGCAAGCTTTGCAGAAAAAGCCTTGGGGTTCCTGGTGGACACCAAGTTGACTGTGGATGCCCCATCATTGGCAGTGTTCAAGGTCAGGTAGAATGGAGCTTTGAACAACCTGATCTAGTACATGCACTGTCACAGGCAATGAGACTTATCTCACTCATCACAGCAAAATCCTCTCTGCAAAGCGTTGGGACTGCTGGATGCAGCTTTGGGTCTGGATGCTAATGGAGATCTCCCACCCATATATCCTAGTGTTGCCCTCAGAGTGCTTTGTAAGTCATATTAATTTCAACTCATTTATCTTTCTTTGAGTATTTCTGGGGGGTTCTTTCTCTTAGTCTTTCCAAATCTCTATCATGGAGGGTTTTTCCTCCCTTTTTTTGTCAAGTTGGGATTATGTCACTGATGATAATATTTGTCTCTCCTGATCTATGATCAGATGGCTTTTCTTTAGGTATAAGCATTTGATCTCTTGCAGTAACTACAAAGTACTCCAAGGCTTTCTGTTAGATATCCAATAAAAAAGTGAAATTTAACCAAAGAAAAACACTGAACCACATTTTCTGTATTCCTGTGTATTCCTGACATCCAGTGAGTTAGGGCAACAGAAATGTTTAACCTGTTTCTTTAATCATGTGGAGCCTGATCCAGTTCTTCCTGAGAAACATCATAGTCTTTCCACCAACTTTCATATATCTGGAGCACATACACAGTGTAGGTAGTGTATCTATCTCCACCACGTCAATAACTCATGGAATGTTCTCCTAACCTTTAAAGAATATATGGTATGGTAAATTTTATGTATAGATATATATATACACATATATAAAAGGAGTATGATTTTACTGCCATGGCTAGGCATAAAAGTAATCATTAGGAAGTCTTACCTCGTACCTTGTGCCTACTCCAATACTGAAGTCTACAGCAAAATCCCAATCTGGAGGAATGAAGGGAAGCCGTTATTACTTTTTCTATGAAAATGCTATTTTTATTAAAAGCAGAAGGTGAGTTGAAGGCACCAATCCTCTTTAAAATAACTTGGATTTTAGCATCAATAATGGAAATATATACACTGTGGCTGGGATATGTCTAGCACCTCTCCCATCCTTTCTGACTGTCCATAAATAAAAAGTTTAAGGCCAATGAATATAATCAATGAATGATCTTAATATTCTGCTCTCAAATTGTTTCTATTTCACAGGAAGTTCAAGTTTCCTTCAGTAAATGGTTTATACTTTCCCATGCATTCTTACATTCTAGTAAAATCTATTTTATATGGATTAAGGCTTAGTTTATTTATTGGGGAAGAACAGGATAGCCACAGAATAATCAAGAATGTGATATTTTTAAGGTTAAATTTCTTTAAAATAGTTAGAAACTCCTTTTCCCCTGCCATTTTGAATAGAGTATGTGCATCACTGCTTTCAGTTTCTTGGGTAGATGGTGCTAATTTCCTAAACAACAGCCTTACACAGGTTTAGACTATTTGAAGTGCAAGTCTCAGATCAGAAGTGATGACAAACCTTTGCAACCATGGAGTTCCCCACTGCTTTCCGTGGAGCTCTGGAAGGGGCAGCAAGTCCATGTGCAAGGATCAGATCCCAGGACTGGATTCTCGATTGCTCCAGGCAGGGGAAATTTACCAGCTGGTATCCCAAACAGGGGAAGTTTGGCACATTTTTGTGCCCTTTGATAGTGTCAAAACCTGGAATGTCAAGAACTGAAAAATATGGTGGGAAAAACAGGACATGTCAGCTGCTCCTAAAGAATCTGGTTCACTACATGTAAAGAAAAACATCACCTTTTTTTATAAAAACCATGTAGTTCTTTTCCTGAGAACAAATCTTCTCAAAAAATTAAACACCACCTACTTTACAAGGAACACAAACCTCTGTTCATTGTAAATATAGTATATCCTGCTAAAATACTGAAGGAGATAAAAACCTAAGCATCCCTGCAGGAGTTAACTCTAAAAATTAAAGAGCTGGAATTTTCCATGTTCCTGTTATTGGAATTTCTCCAGTATCTGTAATGAGTCCTCTATCACTAATTTACTTTGAGCACTTGCTGGCTTTTTGGTGTTGGCTCTAGGAAAATCCTCCACTCACTCTTGCCACTTTCTTTCCACTAGTCTAGAGGAAGGTTTGTTAACAGTCCTTCCTCGCCTACTTTTATATTCATTCAGCATGTATCACAGATATTTAATACTTTTTCCTCAATTCTGGTTAAGTACTTAGTACACAAACTCCAAGCCATAAGCCAGGTGCTTGACAAGGCTAGAAGAGGAAACAAATTCCTCCCACCTATGGGTCCAGGGATTTAAAGCAGAGGTAAGATGGGTGGTGGAGCTGTTACCAACTGTCCTGGGGGTCCTGCCCTGGAGGAAGGGTCTGCTGAATAGTCAGAGCTGGCAAAAGCCACTGGGAGAGGCAGCTATGGAAAAGTGCTTAAATTCATGTATCACACAGGTTCCCTGGCCTTGTTGTGGAGGAGACAGGAGGATGGAAGTAGTTACCGGAAAGTCTTTAAAAAACACAGCGTATGGAATACTTATTTTATATATATATATA
>NW_009602216.1:0-3455 GCF_000690535.1 Cariama cristata
CAACCATAGTGATTCTATGATTCTATGATACCTGTGGGTTGACATCGACTAACTATTAATGCGGTGGTTTGACCTTGGCTAGCCACCAGATGCCCACCAAGCTGCTCTATCACTCCCTGTCCTTAACTGGACAGGGGGAGAAAATACAACAAAAAGTTTGTGGGTCGAGATAAGGACAAGGAAATCACTCACGAAGTACTGTCACGGGCAAAACAGAGTTGTCTTGGGGAAATTATTTTATCACCAATCAAATCAGAGTAGGATAATAAGCAAGAACAAAACTTAAAACATCTTCTCCCCACTCCTCCCTTCTTCCCAAGCTCAACTGCACTCCCAATTTCTCTACCTCCTCTCCTGCATCGGCACAAAGGGATGGGTAATGGGGGTTGTCGTCAGTTCATCAAATGTTGTCTTTGCCACTGCTTCCTCCTCACACTCTTCTCCTGCCTAGGGTTCCTCCCATGGGAGACAGTCCTCCACAAACTTCTCCAACATGGGTCCCACCCACAGGCTGAAGTTCTTCATGGATTGCTCTGGTGTGGATCCTTTCCCACGGGCTGCAGCGCTTCAGGAACAGAACGTTCCAGCCTGGGTCCTCTGTGGGGCCACAGGTACTGAGAGAAGACCTGCTCCAGTGAGAACTCCTCTCCATGGGGCCACAGGTCCTGCCAGGAGCTTGCTCCAGTGTGGGTTTCCCACAGGGTCACAACCTCCTTCAGGCATTCCCCTGCTCCGGTGTGAGGTCCTTCCCCAGCTGCAGGTGGGGATCTGCTCCAGTGTGGACCTCCATGGACTGCCAGGGGACAGCCGAGCTCACCATGGGCTGCACCAGGGGCTGGGGGGAATCTCTGCTCTGGGCCTGCAGCACCTCCTCCTCCTGCTGCCATCACCCAGGGGGCTGCAGGGTTCTTCCTCTCACACATTCTCACTCCCCTCTCCAGCTGCTGGTTTACAGCAGGGTTTTTTTTTCCCCGCTTCTTAAATCTGTTGTCCCAGAGGTTCTACCACGATGCTGTTGGGCTCCGCCTTGGCCAGCAGCAGATCGATCTTGGGGCTGGCTGGCACTGGCTCTATCCAACATGGGGGAAACTTCTAGCATCTTCTCACAGAAGCCATAGTTGCAGCCCCCTGCTACCAAAACCTTGTCATGCAAACCCAATACACTTTGATTTTTCTTTTCTGTGTTACTTTGAGAAAAATCAGCTTTCAGATGAAGGCTTTAGAGAAAATGTAGAAGTTAGTTTAGCTTGGGTTGCACATTACTATCCCAAAGGGTTTCAGTTAGCCTTCTGAGGCACCCTGGCATGGCCCTGTGGCAAATGCAGTGTGCCCTCAACTTTTGCACTGACAAAACTGTCCTGTGCATGTGCCACATTTGGTCTACAATTAACATGGGGTAGACTGGAAAAAACATGCATAGGTGATGTTCAATGATTGTTGAAACATGGTAATACCTTAGCCAAATTACTGTTTGGTAGCAATAGGGCATATGTTAACCAAACTATCTGTTTCAATGACAGTGCTTTTAGGAAAAAAATGCGTTCAGCCAACTTATAAAAGCAAAGCCATATGAGGCATTTCCAGGAGATGGTGCTGTTCTCAAACCTTTTGCAACTTCTCAAGGAACAGGCTCAGAGGACCGCCTGCCTTTCCCTGGTAAGTTCCATGTTTGTATCATTTATAATTAAAATAACCACCAATTTGACTGAGTTCCTTAATTGCGAGACTTCATGTTGAAGGGCCCACACTGCTAAACTCCCCTGAAGAGATGCCCTGTGCCATTAGCCTGCAGAGATCCCTGCTGTGGGTGGAGCAGATCCCCCTGCACCTATGTGGAAGGAATCACTTCTGAGCATCCACCAGAACAGGAGCCTCAGGGGTTTTGTTCTTTGCTTTTGTTCTCCACAGTCAAACCCTCGTGCCTTATTCTAAAGAAGTTTAAGCCCAGCTCTGTAATGGGAGTGGGACACTCAGTCTCACAGCACCAAAGTTATAACCACTCACCTCTGCAGAGAAATCCTCAGTTCCCAGTTCAGTTCCCAAATAGATGCCTGTGGGAATTGACATCTTCTGTCTGGAAAGACAGGCAGCGTGCTGGTCAGGGAGTTGCTGAAAATAGCCTGAAAAAGTGATGCCATCCAAAAAAGTGTGTCTCAAAATCTTGCCCACACTAAGCCTTCACCACCTACCCTGTGCTATGTATGGGTCACTCTTGTGCCTCCCACACAGCTCCTGGGACCTGGATGCCCTTCCTTTCAATGCCAAATAGCTACTGCTCAGATGAGTTACAGGCTGCAGAAGACTCGGCTCCTATTCTTGCTTTTGCCTGAGGATACTAAACCACAGATCTCTCCAAAAAGTGTCTAGATACCTACTACAGGCTGTATTTCAGGAAAGAAGCTGGTTTTGCATTCCATTTTAAATCAAGCAACAGTTGTGACAAAGGCTAAAACGAAAAGGTTAGGGAAATCAACTGGAAATTAGAGACTCGGTTATTAAAACTGCACAGGTAGGCTTTGGAGCATGGAGGCCCATTCCCAGAGAAAATCCCAAACCTGGCTGTAGTCCTGCTCCTGCTGTCAGCCTACATCACTCTCTACCTTATTTATTTTTTGCCAGCAGCATGACTTCATGTGGAGAGCTAGGTAATTTTCCTCAGCTTGTGCTTCAAGCCAACGAACCTGTGGCTTGGTGGTTAGAGCAAAGCTGCCAGGCACTGTGGGAACTGAAACCGAACCTCCGACCCCAAGCTGTGAAAAAGACAAAGGTGTTGCCTCACCCATTGCTCCAGCAGAAAGAACCTGCATTTTACATGGAAGCCAATGCTGTAGATGTCTCTGGGCACACATGAGAAATGGTCCTTAAAAAGGCTGGGTGAGGAAACAGCAGGTTTGTGAAGCCCGACGGGCTTAGGCTTGATGTGCAAGCTGATCCATGCAGTGGGAACCAAGAGCCTCTAGATGTGCCTGGGAGAAGACCTTTAGGCATCAGAGGAACTTGAATGTCAAAATCTTAGATGCTGTCAGGCTCAGACAGCACACAGGGGGGCAGGTAGACTTTCGATGGCACTGCCCAAACCTTCTGATCTCTCTGACACTTGGACTTTCAGCTCTAAAATGGAAAGTGATGTTTATCTTAGGGTGTTGCAAGACATGCTTGAATAATATGTCAATCCTACCAAAGTCACTGGACTGCTTAAGTAAATGAGGTGGCAGGATCAGGTCCAAGTTCTGGGTTTGGTTGGGAACAGAGCCTCAGGACTTTGTTTTGCTGGCAGTATTCAGGCTCTGAAGGATGGACTGTATGTAGTTGCACCTAAAGATGAAAAGTCACAAGCGTTGGTTTTGTTTAAAGAAAAGTATAATTTCTAGCTCCACAACTATCAAGCATCAACAGCATTTTTTTACAAAAAGTCTGAGAAGTTTAATTGATCTGGACAGGCTGGATCGATGGGC
>NW_009602217.1:0-51243 GCF_000690535.1 Cariama cristata
CCCCGGGGTACCCCCTTGCAAGAATGGGGGGATACCAGGGGTATCTACCCCGGCTGTGGGGCAGGGGAGCTGGCTGGGGGTCCCGGGGTTCCCCCTGCAATAAGGAGGATGCCAGGGGCACCCCAGGCTACGAGGCAGGGGAGTTTTACTGGAGGAAGTCCCCCTGTATAAGGGACAAGGGTCGTGCCAGGATTGCCCCCTCATCGTGTGGGGGCTGCGGGGACCCCTGTGTGCACCCTCTGCCCCACAGGAGGCAGGGTGGAGGGGGTCAGGGCCTTGAAGGCCCTCCTGGGGTGGCCTCGAAGCCAGGGCTGTACTGTCCTCCTTTCCACAGAAACTGAAGAAGCCTCATCCCTTCCCGAAGCCCTTAGAGGCATTGCCTTGGGTGGCAGCAACCCTGTCCCAAACAGGTGCCCCTGCCAATGCACGTGTCCCCCCATTGTTCTCTCCTATGTGGGGTGTCACTCCTGGTCCACCTCTACTGAATACGAGGGACTGTGGGAGCTCTCTCTGTGCACCTCTGCTGCTTCGGTTCCTCTGGCTGTGATGTCCTGGTTCCTGTTGAGGCACCTGCACTCACCCGGGGATGGGAGAAGCAAGTGAAATGTCTCATTCAAGTGGTGTTTAGGAAGAAGAGGCTGGTGATGATGAAGGACATGCTCCCTATAAGACCTTGGGAGCAACGCTTCCATGGGAAGAGGGCACTCACCTCTCTGGGAGGCTTTCACAAGTGCTGTTCGCATCAGGTGCTCCTCTCGTTTGCCTTATCTGCACCCTGCCCTTCCCCTCCTGGTGTGCAGCCGCAGTCTGAAATGCTTAGTTGGCTTTAAATCCTGCTAGGACAGTTAAATCTCTCTTTCTAATGTGCTTTCACTTGGTTCTTTGTTGCTGTGCCGGCTCCCTCAGGTTGGTACGACAATCCAGGTCTGTGGCAAGCAAAGGGAAAGCAACCAGCACTACGTGTGCCTCCTCTCCTGCTCATGGAGGAAGAAAATGCTATGCTCTCCCTGGGTCATTTTGTCTCCCGATTGCTCCTGTCCCTTACTCAGAGGTCACAACCATGCTTCCAGCTGGTGGTCTTAGACAGCATCTCTCTTCTGTACTGGGTGACTTCGAGCCTTGGCTTGGAAAGCTCAAACCAGGTGAACCGGTCTGGGAGGCAGCCGGTCCTGCCTAAACAATACGCTCCAATGTCAAGTTTTTGGCGTTGTTTTCTCCCCTGCTCCTAACTGGCTGCTTGGCAAATATCCTGTTGTCCTGGAGCCTTGTTACCACCTCTAAATACCCTGCGTGCCGGTCCTTTCCAGGAACGGTTACCGACAGGTCTTGGACAACTCAGCCACAAAAGGTGGAGGTGGACGTGCTGCGTCCATGGTCGCTAGACGTGAAACTGCCGTTCTTCTTTTTTGTCTGAGCTTTGAGAGATCTTCCCATACGGATTCTTGGCTCTCTCCTTTCTTTGCCCTGACAAGCTGGCAGAGGGCGGCTTTGTAAAGATTTGGAGGCTGCATTAGCGTCCTTTTCCATGACACTTTGTGCATTTGGTCACTTAGTTGTATTAGCTTTCAGTTGGTGCCTTTTCCCTGTAGGTTTAGGGTGGCAGAAGGAATAAATGTTGGTTCATGTTTCCAGTACTGCCCTGTGGTTTTTGCGCTGGGAATTCGCATCCCAGTAATTTTCTGGGCATGCGTTGGCAGTTTGGTTTGGCGTGTTATCCTGTGTGATGGGTTGTTTATTTCCTGCTCTTTAGAGAGATGAGCAACCAGGCTCCGGTGCGGGGTATTTAAATGCTGTTTTAAAAAGGGAGAAACAGAGTCTACTAGGAGTAAGTATGTTCTATGTCCGAAGCAGCACTGAGGTTTCATGGATATGCTTTCTGCTGCAGTGTCAATAACCCGCACCCTGCGATGATCTCCTCGTGAGCAGTGTAACGCAGATACCGCAGCAGCCGTTGTACCAGACACTGTCAGTCGCCCATTGTACCAGACACTCAACATACGGGTAACAAGGAATGCCTGTCCCAAAGAACTTAAACTGAGACAGGACAGGGGACTCATCCAGTCAGTTTGGGAGCACAGTGTCAGCTTAAGTCTTGGCTTCTGACCTGGTGGTGTGTTTGCTGAGCAGTAGTGCCTGCCCTGAGCTTTCCATCCATGCAAAAGTTGGGCAAGGACAGCTTCAGACAGGGAGTTAAGCTTGGAAACAGCAGATTCATCTAGCCAAGCTGCGTCAGGGAAAACCAGGCAAGAGCGAGTAAATAAAGTTACCGAGCATCACTTGGTGGTATTGCTCCCCTGCCTCAATTTTCTCAGTAGAAGGCGGTGATGCACCTTTGGAGCTGTAGGATCTGCTGGGAGTCAGCTACAGGGACGTGAGCTGAAGGAGCATGATCGGGCATCGAGGGTACCACAGGCACTACAGCACAAATTTGCTATCTGGCAGTTGTGCAGTTGCTCATGTATCTTAGAAGTCACCTGTTGCACACCTCGGAGCATTTGCACTCCTCCTGTCCAGCCTGTTACACCCTCTGCATGGGTGGATAGGGCAGAGAATTGGCAAAAAAAAATGGGACAGATGTGGGGAGAACCTGCTTCATGTAGTGGTTTAAGCTGACTGATGCAGGATAGTGGTGTTCAGCCCTGCCTCTGTAGGCTGCTGGAAACGAGACTGTCGTCTTCAACAGCTTGTGTGGGAGCATGAGCTGATGGGCTGTGCAATTCGATCAGCTCAGGATGCTTTGTTTGGGGGAGCCTGGGTTCAAATCCTTTAAGAAAAGCTGCTTGGGAGGTGGGACCCTCTGCCGTTGTGTCAGCCGTTAGCCAGTGAAGGGATGGGCCGATTGCTTCAGAGCCCCAGGAAAGGGTTTCCTCACCCAGAACTGGCTGCCACATCCCCTCCTCCATCCCTGACACACATCGTTCATTTGACTTGTGAAGTTCAGGCCTTCGCAGGTGAATCAAAGCGATCACCCGTCGGCAGAGAGGAGCAGTGTTGTGACTGCTGGCACGAGACGGTGCGAGCTTGGTGCTGGGTATC
Source organism: Cariama cristata (assembly GCF_000690535.1). Classification (NCBI taxonomy): domain Eukaryota; kingdom Metazoa; phylum Chordata; class Aves; order Cariamiformes; family Cariamidae; genus Cariama; species Cariama cristata. The sequence continues at coordinate 3,037 of NW_009602217.1, forward strand.
AGAGAGGCTCTGCCGGCTTCTCTTCTGCCAGGAGCTGCCATGAGTCATTGGGAAGCAGCGCTGATCTGGAGGGGTTGTTTTTCTTACTCCTGACAATCTGCTTGCTATGCCCACCCACAGGGGTGCCTCTGCTTAATAGCTGTCCTGACTCTAGATGCTAATTAGTCAGCAAACTCTTTCCTGGGCTTGATCGCTGGTTGGTAAACACAGTGAGCCTTTTCAGCGCTTCCAGCCATGAGGGACGGCTGCTACAGCAGCGAGCCCACCCCTCGCCAAGCTTCGCTACCAGGATCTCTCAGTGCTGTGGTTGTTTCCAGCCTCTGCCCTGCATCTCTGCATCTCTCCCCTGACAGCTGGGCCTGTTGCTGCTGCCTCCCCAGCATCAACTGGTTCCCAGTGTGCTTTCCAGCTGCACCAGGCTGCCGTCCCCCTCCTACACAGCTGGGCTCTGCTCATTTTACTGCCGGGCGCCATCTGCAACTCCTGGAAACCAGTCCAGCTCTGTTGACCCAAGAGGAGCCTGTTCCTTGTGTGCCAGCTCTGAATGGGCTCTTGTCTCCACTGTGGGATGTGGAACCATGCTGTGTACTAGGGGACGGGGGGGGACTTGTTTTCCAGAGATGATTTTTCAAGGTGAGGTAGCTATGAATAATTCCCCAAATGGAGACAGTAACTCAGGATCCCTGTCTCTCACCCAGAGCCTGTAAAACTAGAAACGAGCGCTCATCTAGTAGCTCCTCTTCAAGTTAGTGCTCCCCGTGTAGTGCCTGCAGCCCTCGGGCTCTCTGTCCCACTCCACGGGGAGGGAAGCTGAGGGACTGAGACCTGGCGACTCATTTCAGGCCACGTAGGAGTTAGTTGATTAAGCTGGGATTTGGACCCGAGTCAAACCGCGTATTGTACCAGATGCTACTTCGGTGTAGCACTGGCTGTAAGCCCGAGAGCCAGCATGGGGTTCAAACCCTCAAGTGCGTTGTAGAGGAGCCCCAGTGTCGCTGGCTACAGTCCTTCCCTGTCCTGCAGGGCTTGGAAGGGCGAATTCCCAAAGCTGGAAATCCCCTTGATGGAAAAGAGAATGAACATCGGTGTATAAGGCAGGGGGACTGAGATATGTGGTCACTCAGAGTCAATGAGTGGTGCAGAAAAGAGCAGATCTCAAATCCCAGCTCAGACTGGAGAGAGCCTAATTGTTTAAACAAGGCTTCTCTTTGCTGCAAAGAACAAATCTTCAGTTGAATGTGGCACTTTGGATCTCAGGCTTTGAAGACAGAAGGTTATTGAAGTTGGTTTTGGTCTGTATTCAGCTCCCAACAGCAGGCAAGAAGTGTGACCCGAGTATAGGCTGAGGACATTATTCCTGGGTGCTCCGTGGCTTTTTGTATTGTCTTTTTTTTTCTTTCTTTCCCCTTCTTGCAGTATTCAGCCTGTCTATGGAGCACAGCATCCTCCACTGGATCCCCGGCTCACCAAAAAGTAAGTGTTTGTCTCCTGCAGATGCAGGCCCCAAGGCTTTGCAGGTTTTCGGCTCAGTCCTGCAGTAGATGGAGGTCTCCAGCATCCCCTGGCGCTGCGATATTCCAGCAGAGAAGGACAGCAGTGGGGTGCGGTGCTGTCTCGTGCTCTACAAAACCTTGCAGGGAAAGCTTATCTGCTGGCACCCTTTATGGCCAAAAATCCATATCGTACCAGCCACATCAAAGGAGACAGGCGTATTTTTTAGCAATGCTGTCTGAGCCTTCCGCTCCCCTTCGGAGACGGAAGAATTAAGGGAAGGGGAGGTAAAGGTGCCCAGCAGCGGCGAGGCTGGAGAACCGCAGCACCCTTCCTGGCAGGAGAAGGCAGAGCTGATCTGAACTGTCTACTTGTCTCTATCTCATGCTGTGTAGTGGTGAAGGTTTCCCCTTTTCTGTGACGCCTCAGGTAGTGGACTTTGACTCCTGCAGCTTAAGGGTAAATGCAAAGGCTCCTCCTGTGCCTGAGAAAAGAACCAGGCTGGTCTGGCTGCTGGGAGCCATCGCAGCTGTATCGGGAGCGTCCGTGAGCGCAGTGTCTAACCTCTGACATGCCTCTCCCCAGGTTGCAAGACTTTTTTTGGGTGTTAATCTACCAATTTTCTCTAGGGTGTGGGGAGGCAGAGCTGGAGGAATCGTACGTCTCTCCCCTTTGCGCTTCTGAGCCGGGAAGCCTGGCACCCCTCCAGCTGTCTGCTGCCGCTGTGGCCTCTGTACCCTGCCATGATACCAGCTTGGGCTCTGCCTCCTGGCAGCGGGCAGCCTGGAGAGACTTAACGCATTCCTTGGGTCTGGGAGGAGGAACAGGGAAACTGGAAAAAGGGACTGGCTGATTGGAGTGAGGATGTAGGAAAGGAAAGAAAATGGACTCGCCTGACAGCATTGCTCTGATACTGTTTCTCTCTGGCTCCCAGCTTCATCAAGGACCGCTCCAAGGCCAACGCGCTGCCTATGAAAAGCAAGAAGGCCTCCAGCTTTCATGAGTTTGCCCGCAACACCAGTGATGCCTGGGACATCGGTGATGACGAAGATGAGGACTTCTCTTCTTCCTCTTCTTCTTTGCAAACTCTGAACTCTAAAGTGGCCAAGGCCACGGCAGCCCAGGTTCTGGAGAACCACAGCAAGCTGCGGGCAAAACCCGAGCGGGCCCAGTCTGCTCTCAGTGACATGCCCACCAACTGCAAGGTCATCAAGTCCAGCAGCGAGGCCCAGCTCTCCAGGACATCTGGTAAGAGCCGTCTTCAGGAGCAGCCTCCTGCTCCGCTGCTCTCCTGGTTAACCACTGAACTCAGCCGCTTGCCGCTACTTGCATGTTATGGGCGAGAGGCTGTGGCATGGCCCGTAAGCTCAAGAAAGGCTTTTGCCTCCTTGTACTCCAAGGAGCCATTTTTGGAGGCCTGGCCTTAATGCTTCAGGGTGCTCTGCTGCTCAGTATCCTGCATACAGGCACATCTGTCCCAAAGGATCCCCTGTTTTGGGTCCTAGGAGATTTTGGAGATATGTTAAATTCTTGTTCAGGATTGCTCACCTTCTGCTTCCTTTGTGGCCCCCAGTGTGCTGCTCTCAGTAAATCTGTGGATGAGGCCCTGCAGAGCCCACGCCGGTACTGCTTGGGCAGGGAACTGGGCAGCCAGCACCAGCCCCTGCTCACTTTGCCTTGTTGCAGACGGCTGCCTGTGCTGTGAAAGTAACCCAGCAGGTGGCATTGACAGCCCATTGCCTCCTCTCTTTGCGCTAGCAATTAGCTTAATCACTATTTAGATCAGGGGCAAGCAGAGCAGATCTGAAGGTCAGTTCTTCTGGGATTCCCATAGCTCCTTCTGCCTCATCTGCTGTGTCTTTCTGCTCATGGTTTTCCATGTGAAGAGGGAAGTCTGATCCGCTGGCAGCCAGGTGTCTGGATGCAGGAGGGAGGGAAGGAGAAACTGGGGGGGAAATGATGGAAGAGCCACAGCAGATGCCTGTGAAGCAGTTGATCCATCGGGGTGGGCCAGTGATGCTCTGTTTGCTGGGGCTGGGGAAGAGAGGGGTGAAATCTGCAGTGACAGGTCTCTGACAATGGCCAGAGGAGCAAGGTAGGGTTGGAGAGGTGCGATCTCCTTCCCCGCCTCACTGCACCATCTGCTCCTTGCAGAGGACGCCTGTGTGCGGACCCCCCTTCAGAAGCAGCAGTCCCTTCCCCTTCGGCCCGTCATTCCCCTTGTCGCCCGAATCTCTGACCAAAATGCTTCGGGTGCTCCCCCCATGACGGTGAGGGAGAAAACCCGCCTGGAGAAGTTTCGGCAGCTCCTTTCCCGCCACAACACGGACCTGGGTGAGTGTGGCAAAATGGGGATGCCTGTGGGCGGGAAGGGAAAGGCAGAGGGGGGGGCCTGCTGCCTGCTTCAGGTTGTAATCGGGTCCCCTCCAGGGTGGAAAAAATGACTACCTGCAGTTGCACCAAGTGAGACAGTGGCATGAACTGCTCTGTTGGCAGACAGTAATGTCCTCCACCAGCTCCCAGTCTGTTCCCAGTCTTTCCCATCTCGCAAATGCTGGTTGCAATCACTGGGGGCTGTTGGGCTCTGCATGAGAACTGAGGGTCTGGAGGATTGGAGCCCCTGGAGCCACCAGTTCTGTGCCCAGGCTGAGCTGAAATCCTCTCTACTCCCCTTGCCGCAGACCCACACCTCCAGTCATTGCCAATGTGGAGCCTTCCTGGAGGCTCAGTGTCTGCAGAGCCTGCAGGAGCAGACTGGGCTTTCCTCTCCTTCTAGGTATAGTGGTGCCTGGACGTGCCTAGGATCTAATCCATTGCCACCACTGTCCGTTTGCAGATGAGCTGAGGAAATGCAGCTGGCCTGGTGTGCCCAGAGAGGTCCGGCCCGTGACGTGGCGTCTCCTCTCAGTGAGTACTTGGAGCTGTGACACAGGAGTTTGGGGGGAATGTGCCGAGCCAGGGATGTCCGCTCCTAGACCTTCGTGTGTCCCGTAACCAGGTTTGCTCATGTTGTATCTGTGCCCAACCTACAGGTGAGCTGTAGAGGGTTGGGGTTTTTTTTTGGCTCGGAGAGTGTAATTGCTATGTCCTCTTTGAGCACAAAGCCCACACTGGTGCTGGGAATAATGTGGTTCACTCTGTTTTGGGAAACTGAATCCCATGAAGTTGGGCTGCTCCAAGATCAGTAAAGGCAGCAGGGGCTGGGAAAGCCAAATCCCGTGAAAGCTCTTTTCCCAGCTCCTGAGTCTCTGTGCCTGATGCTTCTGAGTGCACAGCTGACTGGCAGGAGTTCAGGGGATGGTTTGTGGTGAGGGAAGAGGGTCCGTCCTGACACGGGTTTGCCTGCCGCAGGGTTATCTTCCCGCAAACATGGAGCGACGAAAGCTGACTTTGCAGCGTAAGCGGGAGGAGTACTTTGGCTTCATCCAGCAGTATTATGATTCCCGGAATGAGGAGCACCACCAAGACACCTACCGACAGGTACGAGCCCTCTCTCTGTTGCCTGGCTTTCTGCCTTGGTGTATTCCTTTCCTCCCTCTTGCAGCTGGGGTCATGCTAGGACTTCCTCTAGCTGTAACTATTACGAGTCTTCTCCCTGGGGATGGGGCACCATGTTCCTGTCCGTCTTCTTACAGGTATTAGTTTAAGCCTTCCCTAAATTGATTTAATAACTAGACTTCAGATCCCAACTCTTTCCTAGCTCTGGCCAGCTGCCCACACCTGAACAGAGGAGACTGGAGATAAAACTGTAGATGATTTTCTCAGTGCAGCTGTCGTCTGTAGCCCTCACTGCACTTGTCAGGAAGTGCAGATCTCGCTTGGGGGGACATTGAGGAGTGGATTCCCCTCTGTTAGCCTGTGATGAGTTATTGTGCCCCTGGAAAGCACAGCTAGTGTGTATAACCCACCCTCTTTTCCAGATCCACATCGACATTCCAAGGACCAACCCACTCATCCCCCTCTTCCAGCAGCCGCTTGTCCAGGAGGTAAGGGGGAGCGAAGCTCCTGTCCCACATTTGCCGTGGGGCCTGTGTGTGTGGAGTTAGACCAGCACTGCTGCTAGTGAATTAGCTTTGCGGGGAAACTTCCCTGGCTGACAGCTCCTGATGCAAACACCTGCTGAAACTGTCTGGTCATGTCCCGTGTTTCTGAAAAACATCAGACTTGGAGCTCAGGGGTGTTATCGGATCAGCTCTTTTGTGGTGAGATGTAGCCAAGAGTTGGTAAAAGACCTGAAGCTTTTGTTTTGAGACAAATTCAAGGCATTTGAACCAGAACAGGAGATCAGTTCTGTTTTGCTACATAACCTCTTCTGTGTGAGAAACCTGGGCAGGGATGGGTTTGAGAGGTGGCCAGGAGGTGTGAGCATCTGTCCTCTTTGGGAAGGAGCTCAGCGCGTGTATGTGGTATGTCAGAGCATGGTGTCCTGGGGCTGGAGCAGTCTGGAAATAACACATTGGTCGTTGCGGGGAGGCTGCTCTGTTGAGAACATCTGTGATGTTTTGCTGGGAGTACTGTGCTGATAAGAGATAACAGCCTTAGCTTTCCACATGATGTTCAGCAAGGCGTGCTGTTCTGCTGATAGGCAGCCCTGTCCTATGGGTGGAAGGGTCTTAAGCCACCTGGATCTTGAAAAGTTGGGTCCACATTTCAAGCGGAGGCTTTGAGGAGGAGCCTGGGCTGCCGCCTTCTGGGAAGTGTGGGCTGGCCTGTTTGTGGGATCTATGGATCATACAGGAGTCTGTCCTAGGACTTGTATGCTGCTTTTGTTACCCTTATCGCTGCAGAAAAGCCTATCGGTGCATGATCTCTGCTTCCTGAGCTTAGCAATTAAGCTTTTCTGCCTTTCCTTTGTGCACGGCTAATGCAGGTACTTGCTTTCCCTCATTCTTCCCTAGATCTTTGAAAGAATCCTGTTTATCTGGGCCATTCGACACCCAGCCAGCGGCTATGTACAGGGCATCAATGACCTGGTCACTCCGTTCTTTGTTGTGTTCCTCTCTGAGTATGTTGGTAAGTGAACATTTCCTGCTTGAAGCACGGTGCTGCCTCTCGACCACGGTGTTTGAAATGGTGTGAAGTGCTGGCATCAGAAAAGCTTGCCTTGCTGGAGGGGGGATGATGTGTTCGTCCTTCAGCAGCGCCTGTGCCAGCCTGGAGATGCATCTTGACCTCTTACTTTATCTTTGGTGCCTGGTTGAATTGACTTCAGTTTCATAACCTTGCTGAGCTCCACGGAAGTTGAAGTGCTAAGGGTGGATTTGCATTTGAATGTACTTAACGTGCTTGCAGCTTGGAGGAGAATGGGGTCTTTTAGGCACTGAGGAAGTTTAGGCAAAGCCCTGATATATGGAGTTGGGGGAGGGGAGAGTCTTGCTCTCAAAGCTTGGGCATGGAACTAGTTCTTGCTCTAGGAGGAATGAGTGAAGTATAAAGAGACCCTGCTGAGAATGTAAAATAAACTATTTAAATAAAGATTCCTGTCCCATGCTGCTAGTACAGGTGTGGTTCTCAAGCTGAGAGTTTTGGAAAGCAAATTGGCTTCTCCCTGCTGCTTTTGGCTTTCTTGTCAGCCAGTTGCTTTTAGGTGGAGGTCAAGTCATTTCCACCCATAGCATTTTTATTCTTTCTCCAGCTCTAGCTGTGTTTTGGGGTTGACGTTAACCCTGGGGTGTCATAATCCACATGCCTAAAGGCTCTTAGTTTCCACTGTAAATAGAAGACAAAAGGAATTTATAAGACTGTGTTAGTGACAGAGAAATCCTGTTGAACAAATATTTTTAAGGACTGATCCAAAGCTTGTTGAAGTCAGTGGAAGCCTTCCACTATCTAGCTAAGGCTTTGTAAACTAGTACTGATCTGCCTCTCCTGAGGACGTTGCGAAGACATTAGCCACCTCGGTTTCCACTGTGGTAGCCAGCGTGGTCAGGATCGATCCCTAGGAAATGCTGTTGCTTCTCACAGCTGAAGGAGAAGGCAAAAAATGTGGCTCTGCTACCAGCTGGAGTGAATTCCCTTTCCTGGGAGGTCAAGAGCCTGTCAGGTTGGGTCTGAGTGTGTTCCTTTTGAGTGGCTTTTCCTGTGCCTCATTGCCTGAGTGGCATTGGGGGCACTTAGTCTTGGTGGAGGCTGGTTGCTCAGGATTGATTTATGGGGTTAGAAGTGGAGCTGCTTACCCAGTGAATTATTTATGCAAGAAGGGAGCTGGTCTGAAGCATCAGAGCTGCCTGCAGGTACCTGGTGTGACTTCTTGCAGTCCTATATCGTGTTGGGTGTCAGGGCTCGACTCTCTCTACACGTGGCTGCAGAGTTCATGCAGCATCGGCCCTGTCCATCTCCTGCTGGTGTCGTGCTTCTCACTACCTTCCAGGGCTATTTTCACCTTAGACTGAAGCTTCCTCTCTGAAGGTCTTCCTGTTTTACAGCTATTTCTGAAACTTGTGCTGGAGATAAAAACTCTCTGCATGAGACCCGTTGAGTTGAATTTGGTCAAACAACATCATGCATCCCCTTCTGTCCCCAGAGCCTGGGATTTGGAGCCAGCCTTTAGGTCACAAGCTGTCTCGGTGGCTACCTGCTACATGGTCTGGCTGTGTAGCAGTCAGAGTTTAAGGATGAGATCAGTAATTGCCTTGAATGTACGTGGGAAGGAACTGGTGGTGTTCGGTGTCACGTAACCCCTTTTGCAACAGGCTTTAAGTCGCTAGTTTGGAGCATTGGCTCTTCTCTACAGCTGCTTTTGCTGCCAGGCCCCTGAAGAGCTGGTGCTGGGCAGGGCAGGTCTGGAGGCTCTTCATGTTGGATCACTAATTCTCAGGATCCCTGGATCAGTCAAGTCAGCACTACACCGAGTCCTTGCAGGAGGAGAACCAAAAGAGGCCTTGCACAATTTGGTAATCCTTGTGCAACAATCCTGGTGCAATACGTGCCAAGGGACAGCTCACCTTTCTGTGGGAAGTCTCGTGTTCCCGCTCTACTCAGCACTGGTGAGGCCGCACCTCGAGTACTGCGTTCAGTTTTGGGCCCCTCACCACAAGACAGACCTTGAGGTGCTGGAGCGAGTCCAGAGAAGGGCAACGAAGGTGGGGAAGGGTCTGGAGCACAAGTCTGATGGGGAGCAGCTGAGGGAGCTGGGGGTGTTTGGTCTGGAGAAGGGGAGGCTGAGGGGAGACCTGATCGCTCTCTACAACGACCTGAAAGGAGGGGGTAGCCAGGTGGGGGGCGGTCTCTTCTCCCCAGCACCAAGCAATAGGACAAGAGGGAACGGCCTCAAGTTGTGCCAGAGGAGGTTTAGATTCGATATTAGGAAAAATTTCTTCACCAAAAAGACTGTCAAGCATTGGAACAGGCTGCCCAGGACAGTGGTAGAGTCACCGTCCCTGGAGGGATTTAAAAGACGTGTAGATGTGGTGCTTAGGGACAGGGTTTAGTGGTGGACTTGGCCGTGCTAGGTGTATGGTTGGACTTGATGATCTTAAAGGTCCTTTCCAAGCTAAACAGTTGTGTGATTCAAAGGAAATTCTGCTTGTATTCTTCAAGCTGTATTCCCCTTGGGAAAGGGGACACTCTGTATGGCTCAGGCAGCCCCTGCCCACAGAGCCACTGAGGGCTCATACACCTGTGTGTCATCTGAGGGTATTTCCACCTTCAAAGGTTTGTGTACAACTGGCCTGGAAAAGTTTCCCTGGCTTTTCCTTGAAAGCTGGCTCTGGGAAGTCAGCACCAGCACTGTCTCCATCCTCAAACCTCTTGGGTTTGCTGCCCCTCCTCTTCTTTCAGAGTGGGGCTTTTGCTGACCGCAAGGTGCTAGAAGGGACCCACAGTGCTGTCAGCTGGCTCCTCTGCTTAGCTGCCCATCGTCTTCCCTGCGATGTTTGTGTTAGAGCTTTTGAAGGGCTGTCTCCTGCGGCCGCTGACTCAGCAGGACCATCACAGCTCTCTGGGGACCGTGGGGGGTGTGTGTGTGATTCAGAGCTGACAGGCAGAGGTGGGAGTTCGCAGGGTGTTGACTTTGGTTAGCTGTTCAACGCAAGGCTAGGCTCACACCCTGGTGTTCTGCTATTCAGTCTAGTATCTTCTCATAAAGCAGTCTCATCTCTGATAACGGGCTGGTCCCCATCTCCAAGTTCGTTGTAGACTTCTAAGTCCTCATCCCATGCTTTGGGCAGGCATTGCATTTGCAGACAACAAATCAACTCTTCTACAGATCAATTAAATTCTCTCCTTGGTGTTCGTGAGCTGATTGACATGTCTGGTTGATAGTGTCTCCGTTATATATCGGTTACTAGACCAAGGCCTAAAACATCCTTCAGAGGGCTTGTCTGGCTTCCCACCAAGGGCTAAAACGTGTCCATGGAGAAAAGGTGGGTGGTTTGGGTAGGGGATGGTCTGTAGTTTATCAAGCACATTCAGGAATCGATTTGGCAGCTTCCTTCCATTGAAGTTGACACCAGTAACGAACCAAGAGTCAGCAGTAACCCAGCAAGCTCCCAGGCCCTTGTGTGCAGAGGGATTAAACACAGCTTGTTCGGGGTAGTAGTTAGAGCAGTTTGGCTGGCCATACCGCTGTGTCTTTGACTTAATGCCTTTCCATCGTCACCGTGGAAGGTGGGGGGAGGAAGGGTGTATACTTCTGCAAGTCCTGAAGGAGGTAAACAGACCAGTGAGTGAAAAACATTTGCAGGAAGCTATTTCTTCTGGCTGCCCTGGGATGCTTTGAGAACTGGATGACCCTGTTACTAAGCTGCATCTCCCTAACCTGACTGAAAGGGTCCCGTTGATGTTGCTTCCCTTTTCTTTCTGAGCAATGCCTTGAATCCAGTGTGTGTGCCCCTTTGACCAACTCCAGAAAACACCAACTAGGCTGAAGCAGGGAGAAGCAGCTCTTCCCCAGAGCTTCCAGTCCCGGTGTCTGAACTCCCCTGCCCCTTTCTCCAGTGCAAGTTGGGACCAGTTGATTTTCCCATACTTGCACCCAGTCTGGATGCAAAACTCATGCCCTTCCAGCTGCTGGGCAGACTGCTGTGAGCCCTTGGCAGATGGGATGGATTTCACTGCCGTGTTTTTCCATTTCTTCCAGCATCACTGGCTTATCTTCTCCTGTGATGCTCTACCTGCCTCCTGCACGAACGCAGCTGCCTCATCTCCTTGGCAGCAAGCATGGGCGCTTTGGGCCCCTGCCACTGACAGATCCATAGCTGGAGCGATTCCTCCTCCTGGCTGATCAATGGCTTCTGCCACAGATTGCTGAGCACTGCTTGTTTTCAGCAGGTGCTGCCATGAGGAAGAGCTCGAGGGAGGTGTTGAGGCTGCAGGAGCAGCTGAGCCTACTGTTGCTGTCCTCTGGTTAGGATGGGCACAGGCTGTCAGTGCCGCTGGGGAGGCAGAGCTTGAGCGGTGAGGATGGAGAGAGGCAATCTGGCATCTGGGGAATCGGGACAAGGGATGACGCCTTGGCACATGCTGGAGGAAAACACGTACCCCTTTTTCCAGGTGATCAGAGAGGGCCCAGCAAGTGTAGGGATGCTGAGCTGTCAGTCCTGCTAAAACTACCTCCCAGCTCAGGTCCTGCAGCCCCTCCTGCTGCACTGAGTCACTCCCAGCTCTCAGGGCTTGTGTTTGCATTTAAAATGGCAGCGATAGAGCTCAGAAGGGAGTTCAGCGTCCCCAGGTAGTGTCTGTGCTGGGCCCTTCACCCTCTCCCAGTGCTCCCTGCCCATCTTGGTGTACGACAGCACTTCCATCCCCCATTCAAGGCCTTACATAAGGGATTGTCCCAGCTTTGGGACCTGTTTGGCATTTCACCAGATCTCTAGAGGGGAGCAGTGCCATGGAAATGATTGCTCTTACTCGCTCCTAACTGGCTTTGTTACTAAATCCTAATCATGGTTAAATTAAGACTCTGTTTCCCTGTGAGCAGGAGCAGAAGTGGAGCTTGGGTGAAGGGGAGCCTTGTACCTGGGTGTTATGTTACTGGTCACACTGCGACTGACCCAGCTCCAGCTGTAACATCAGCCTTGTTCTGAACTCTGGTTTTGCCCTGGACCCGTCGCTCCCTCTACATGGTGCCAACTTGCCCATTACTGAGACTGGGTTTAACTGTTCTCCAGGTGTTTAGTCCTGCACTGAGCCCCAGCTGCCAGAATATGGGGAGTCATTAAAGCTCCCCTATGGAAAGCAGAGATGTGGGAGCCTGGAGCCCTGGCTCCTCTGATCTCCAAGCTATGCCCTGCCTGGTATTTGAGGCAGGGGTCAAGTGGGGCTGTGATGTCCCTTCTCCTGTGTCCGCCCTGAGCCCTGTCAAAATGTCACTGACAGGAACTTTGCTTTCCCCCAGCCCCAGCTGCCCGTGGGCACCCTGTGACACTGCCAGAGGTGTCCTGGCTGCCTCTAGCCCAGCTGTAGGCGGCTGTCACCATGCCGCTGGCTCCTTTTCGGTCTCTGTCAGAGCCATATGTTGACTATCTCACTCCTTTCCATGGAGTCTCTTTAATGATGCTGCTGAGCAGATGTTTGTGCTGAGCTACACGCTCGAGACCTGGGTGTTTTGGTTGTTTTTCAAAGCTTCTTGCAATGTGTGTTGGCTCATGCTGAGGATCTCCTACCACTGTGTTGCTTTGACACCGGGGTGCTGGCAGAGTTGCTCCTCTTGTCCCCATACCGGTGCAAGCAGCAGGTCACCACATCCCCTTCTCCATCTCGGTCCTCATGCCTGGAGCTGCACGGGGAGGTCTTCTGCACAAGACTCATTCCTGTGGGGCTGAGCCTGCTTCTGCCGCCAGTCCTGGCTCTACACGTGTGGCCCTGTCCCGCTTCTTCACCTGCCCATCCTGCTTCCTCTGTGGAGTAAGTTATCTAGGGAAGGGGATGGGTATTAAACAGGGTTTGCCTGCCTTTCTCATTACCTGGTACGTTTGAGAGTAGCTGTGGAGAAGTCAGCGGAAGAGTCATAGTTTTGGATGATGACCTGCAGCTGGAAAACAGCTTTGCTGCTCTTTCTGCAGTACAAAATTGCCAGATTAACGCGGGGTTAAGCCTTTGCTTGCCCCTAAAGCTCCTGATGGCAGTTTGCTCCCAAACAGCTCTGCCCCAGAGGAGAGGCAGAGGTGGGAGCAGCGTTGGCGTTTCTGGCTCCACACTTCCAGTCCTCCCGCAGGCAAAATCTGTGAAAGTCGGTTCTCACAGTTCTGCCAGCCAGCGACAGCTGCCCTGCGATGTGTCTGAGCCAAGAGGGTGGCCCGGCTCCAGCCCTGAGCCCTGTCCTCTCCCTCTTCCTCCTTTACAAGCAAGATCAAAGATGCTTGTTTGGATTTCTGATCCTCGGGGTTTGGAAATGGGCCAGTTTAGCCCTGGCATCTGTTGATCCGATTTACCGGCATGACAGCTCCTTCCCAGGCCTCCATCAGTAACGTGACGGGCGCTCTCCTCCCGCGGAGGAAGGGAGGGAACTGCTGGGTCGGCCAAGCCAGGAGGGCCAGACCTGCGTCTCAGGACTCTCTCTTCCCTAGCTTCCACTGCCTTCCTATGCCTGTTGCCCTCCTCAGCCTCCAGGTTAAGGTGAGCCTGGCCTGGAGCAGGTGATCTCTGCTGCAAACTCAGCCAGCATCACTGCCATCCCACCCTCAAGACATCTGATCTCTCCCTTGCCCTTCCTGGGGGTTCATAAACCCATTTAAAAGCAAGAGCAGCCTTTTACACTCTGTGAGTACCCGTTGGGGACAGAGCTGCTGCTAACCCTTGTGCTAACCCAGAGCCCCAGTTCAGCGGGTTTGAAAAACAAGCTTGCACAAATCTCTGCTTCCCTGGCAGCAAGGCTTTTCTGTGTGTGGGGCTGCTTCTGTTTGCTGGAGCTCTCCCATCAGCCGGGCTCAAGGAGGAGGAGAAGTTCCGTCAGGCTCCATGCTGGATTCAGCTCGGAGCCTTTTGCTCTCCAGGAAGATGTTTGCACGCTTTTGGGTCCTTGCAACTGTGTTCAAGAGTCCTGCTCTGCTGTAGAGGTTTCTGAGGCTTTGGTGGTTCTTCCTCGTGGGTCCTCAGAGTTGGGAGCCACTTTTTGGGCACCTCTGTTGTGCTTCAGTCCTGGGATGATGCTGATGAATCCAACTGGGCGTTAGAACTGAGCTCCCTTGTGCTGCACCAGGCCAAGGGCAGTGTTTCTTTCCCTGGTTTCTGGCTGCAGTGAGGGATTCGCCTCTCCCAGTTCTCCCCGTGGTGCTGCCAGCTGGCAGAGACCTGCTGTCACCCAGGGCAGGATGCACTCCAGCAAGAGGGGTCCCATATGCCAGGAATTTTGTCCATGCACATCCCTCGCCCCAGAGGGACAATGACAGCGGCAGCGCTGTGGGATCCTTCCTGTGGTCCCCTGGGGAGCTGGGCTGGGTTCAGATCGTGGCTGTTGAGTCTTTTGGGATCATTCAGCTGTTCACTTGGGCTGGAGAAGTAGATCAGTAGATCAGTGCGTGGGTGCTGTGCTCTGTGCTGGGCAGGCCACTTGAATCATGCAGGGAGCCTTGTAGTGCCTCTTGCCCTGCCTTGGCTCAGTAAAGCGCCTCGGTGTGTCCCCTGAGCTGCCTGGTGTCCCCCGTCCTCCTGATGCTCTTCCCCCTCTGTTTTGCAGAGGAGGACGTGGAGAACTTCGATGTGACGAACCTGTCGCAGGATGTTTTACGGAGCATCGAAGCTGACAGCTTCTGGTGCATGAGCAAGCTGCTGGATGGGATACAGGTGAGCTGCTTCTGGGGCCGCGGATGTTTCTCTTCCCCTTGCTGGAGTAGCAGCGCAGTCGTCTTCTCTCTGGGTGAGTGCTCTGCATGTCGCAGCACTAGGGAGATTTTGGTTCTTCACTGAAATAAATCTGTGGGTAAAATCCTGGGGAAATAAGATGCTGCAGCTGTCCAACCGGCCCTGTCCTGACTAGGGACTTCACAGCAGGCACGTGATTCTGGTGCTCAGGAGCCATGTCTCCTTGGCTCGTGGTGATCTTGGCTCCCTGTGGAGCTGGGCATCTGGTTTTGGCTGAATTTTTAGCTGTTCTTAGAGCTGCTGCTTCTGACTCGTGACCTCTCTCTGCAGGATAACTACACGTTTGCACAGCCGGGGATCCAGAAGAAAGTCAAAGCCCTGGAGGAGCTCGTCAGCCGGATCGATGGTAGGTGACAAGAGGATCTGACAGCTCAGAATAGCGAGAGGGTCCTTTGCAAGTAGCACCCTCCATGCAGGGGTAGATGCTTTGCTACAACACATACGGAAGCAGGGCAGGGTAGGGCTGGCCAGAAACCTTCTGGGAATGGGGTTTTGCTGACCAGGTAGTACCAGGTGAGGAGTGGAGGCATCTGGGAGACGAGGTCTCAGCCTGAAAGTGCGTGAAAGCCGGTGTGTTGAGGGCAGTGCTGTGTGCGGGAGCTGGGGCACCGTGGTCCCCAGGTATGTAAGTGAAATGTGCTGTTTCAGAGCAGGTACATAATCACTTTAGGAAGTACGAGGTCGAATATCTGCAGTTTGCCTTTCGCTGGATGAACAATCTGCTTATGAGGGAGCTGCCTCTTCGCTGTACCATCCGCCTCTGGGATACCTACCAGGTACGCAGGCTCCCACTGCCTTCCCCCTGGGCGAAGGTGGTCAGTGTGGGACCAGTTCCCCAAACACGGGGGACAGTGGTCTTCTGGCAGCACCGTGCAGCTGTGGAGATGAGGGAAGGAAAGCAGTGCGGCCCTGGGACATTTATAGCCAATTGGGTGATGGGTGGCCCAGTAGGACATCTGTGTCCAGCGAAATCCCAGCTGCAGGAGCTGACCTGGAGTTTTACTGTCCGCAGTCGGAGCCAGAAGGATTCTCGCATTTCCACCTGTACGTCTGCGCCGCCTTCTTGATCAAGTGGCGAAAGGAGATCCTAGATGAGGAAGACTTCCAAGTAAGTCCCTGGGGCCAGGCGTAATTCCCTGGGGGTAGAGGGAAGGGAATTGCTCTGGATGGGAGCCCAGTCAACTGTCGTCTCAAAACTGACTCCAAGATAATCCAGGATCTTTGCCTAAAAGTAACTTCTGAGCCCCAGCATTCAGGTCAGAGAACTGAGCTGTTGGAGGGTTCAGATGTCAAACACCAGCTCTTCCGTGTGCTCAAGCTCTGATCACGGTAAGTCCCTTCACGTTTGCCTTCTGGTGTCCAGCTGTAACACTCTGGTAGCACCCTTTATCTCAAGGGGTTTGGGGGCATCTGAGGTGCTTCACTGATCCGGATCTAGACATGAGCACATCTTAATGCTGTCTCTGAGCCTTTCAGGCCTGCAAGTGTGGTGAGCAAAAGTTACTGAGTGCTGCTGCCTCTGGTCGTGCCAGCCCTGAGCCTGCTCTGGTGCTCTGCCTTCAGCCTCCCCAAACTAAGCACCTTCCCCTCTTGCAGGGCCTTCTGATGTTGTTACAAAACCTGCCCACGATACACTGGGGTAACGAAGAAATAGGACTCCTGCTCGCTGAAGCCTACAGACTCAAGTACATGTTTGCAGATGCCCCCAATCATTACCGCCGATAGGTGCCAGGACTTGACTCCCTCCTCTGCCCCGTGCCCACCCCCTCGTCCTGGCCTGATCTGATCACTGTGGCATTTTTGTCGTCCCAAGTCCTCGGACACTCCGGCCGGGAGCTGCTCCTCGCTGTACAAAGCTCACATCGACTCTTGTCTTAACTCTTAACGTGTGCCTGTCTGCCACTCCACGCGCCTGGATGTGCCACTCCAACGACCGTCAGTATTTCACGCCGTGCAGGTAGCTCGAGCCAGGGAGAGAGGCTTGAAGGGGCTGGGGAAGGACCTGGGGGGCAGCTTTACAGATAAACTGAGCTGAGGATGAAGCCCTCCTCTCCTCTCCACCCCCTGCCCTGGGCTTACCCAGCTGGGACCACCTCAGCTTCGCTGCCTCGTGTTAATCTGCCACCACGTGCGCTGCCCCATCTGCTCCCTCCTCTCTTCTGCCACCGTTTGCTCCAACTCCCAAATGAAAATGCCTTATCACAGACCTGCCTGGCCGGAAAATCCTTCATCCCTCCGAGGGCAGCAGGGCAAGAAGTTTCTCTCAGGGCCTAGCTTCGCTCCGAGGGTCCGGAGACCCCCCAAGCACTTTGTGGGTTTGCGAGAGAGCCCCTCGCACCTGCCCTCTCTCCTTTTCTCCATCCTCTTCGCCTCCCTCTCCCCCAGGGCAGCAGGGTGGGCACAGCAGGGTGGGGGGTACCACTCCATCCACGGCGTGGTTCAAATGATGTGCACCAACTTGAGGGGACTTTTGGTGACTGATGTGCTGTCGGTACAGCCCCCTCCGGCACGGGGAGGGGAGGCGTGGGGGGGCTGGTAGGGGAGTAACATCTCCTGAACCCCCCCTTGCAAAGCCCCCACTCCTCCGAGGCGTTCTGTGTATATTGTGTTCTTGTGTATATGGGTCAAAGATGTACAATATACGTCTTCTGTTTGTAGCAGATAATGATTTTATATTTATAACGTGCACTCCTTGTTTTCCCCATCCTCTCCACGCCTGGGAAGGATGCCTGGGTACGGCGGCGTAGGGCTTTGGACCCCTCCGGAGGTGGGGGGCATTTCAGAGCCGCAGGTGTTTCTGCCCCAATGTGTTTTTGCAGTGTTGGATCTGCCAGGAAGAGGTGCGATAGAAATACGGATCTCAAGGCTTCTCCTACAAAGAGGATTTGGGCGTTTAAAGGAGACGGGAGCTCCCAGCGGGAAGCAGGGGAGAGCTGCGTCGAGGAAACAGGGTATCCGGGCTCGTTATGTCCCCCCGAGCGCTGCAGGGCAGAGCCGTGCCGGTGCTGCCGGCGGGACTCTCCCAGGGGAACGATCCCGGATCCAGCACCGGCTGCCCCCGGCGCTCCCCAGCCATGCGGACACGTCCTCCCGGGGCTTCTCCTGCGGGGCTGGCAAGGACCGGGCTGGCCTTGCCGCCGTCTGCTTTTAAATCAAACCAATCGTGAATGTTTTAACGGGCCGTTTTCTTCCCGCGGGCAGGCGCCGTCCATGTCGTGCCAAGGGCTGGATGCGGGAGGGTGTTGGGGTACGGATCTGGGCCACCCCGGGTTGCTCCCAGTGCTCCCGCGGGGCGATGTGGGCTGTCGGCAGGGCCCGGAGGTTCCCGGTCCCTCCGCTTTCCATTGCTGTTCCCGATGGGAAAAGGCAGTGGGCCGTGAGGCCGGGGCCAAGCATGTGAAAGGCAGAGCCTTGTTGCCAATAAAACTCCAAACAGTGTCAAGAAATCGCTTTCCTAACCTGGAGTTGTTTTTCTCAGGCGTTTGGACTTTTACTTTATTTTCGTGTGTGCCTTTTCGTTGTTTCCTCCGAGAGAGCAGACCTGGTGGTCCTTACTTTAACGTGGCAAATTAAAAAACATAAAAAGAAAAAAAAAAAACCCAACAAGACCCCAAACCAACAACTGACCTGTGTGGTCGGGCAGGGGTTTGCGGTGGGGTTGGGGGCGCTGAGTCCTTGTTTGGCCTCATGAGGGGCTTCAGGCGTGTCTTTTGCCTCAGTTTCCCCACCTGTAAGATGAAGAGGAGGTTCTCTTCGTGTCTTGCTGGGGGACTCGGTGGTGGTGTCTGTTCGCTGTTGGTCAGAGCAGCTCATGGGAGGACAAACCTCCCTCCGTGCTGCTGAGGACAAACCTTTACCCCCCTGCCCCATCACTTTCTGTCTTCTATTAATTATTTTTTAAAGTTCAGTGGAGTGGAACAGACGTAATTATTTCTGGGCGAGTTTAATTACCTGCGTTTGTTGCTCAGGTTTTGTTATAATTGATTGTGAAGGGCTGGCTCTCCAGCTCCTTCCCCTGGGTCCCACCAGGGCCACGCAGCCCCCATCCCCAGCCAGGGTTTGTGTCCCCAGCACCACGTCAGCCCCCGGACCCCTCCCCGGGGCTCTGCTCCCTGCACCCCCCGCTTTGCGGAGAGCTTAAATCGGGGGAACCTTGAGTCTGGGGCAGGAGAGCCCATCAGGGTTGTTTCTGGCCTCCACACTGGCAGGAGCTGCTCTGGGTTTTGGGCTGCTTTCCCTGACCGGGTCGGATCCTGCTGGAGGCTCAGCACCCTTTTCAGTGTGAGTGCCCTGTTGTCCTTTGGAAATGCAGGCTGGGAGTGACCGTACCCCTGATCCTGCAAGGTGCTGAGCATCCCTGTCCTGGGGCAACCCAGGATGAGGTCCCATCCTGCCAGAGCGGGGATTTCTGCTCCCAGCCTGGAAGCGTCCGTGCGGCTGCGGGTCCCTGCGGAGCGGGGAGCAGGGTGTCCCTCTGGCCGGTGGCACTGGAGGGTGCCCAGCGGGGACCCCCAACACCGATCTCTGCATCCGTGGGAGCCACGGCATTGCCCCCCAGCCTGGGGGGGACCCAGCACCCACCAGCAAGTGGGGTTTCACCTGGATTTTAGGAGCTGCTCTGGGATGGAGCAAAAGAGGCAGGGTGCCACTGCAGGGAGTTTATTAACTGCAGGGCTCGTTATTTCTCCTTTAATTATCACCGGTAATGCACGTGCTGAAAACACGTCTTGGGGAAGAGAAACAACGCAAGAGCCCTGCTAAGATGAGAAACCCTCTCCCGCCAGGAGCCGAGGAGCAGCCCGGTTGCAGCCTCCTGCCCTGCCGCCCCTGCATCGCCCGGCTCCTGTCTCCGTGTGCTGCCAAGTCCCCCTGCCCATGGCCCGGCCTCGCAGAAGCCCCCGAGCCCACCAAGGGCCATGAGCATCACCGGGAGATGGGATTCCAAGCCCCACATTCCCAAATCCCACCCCTGTGGGGCTGTCAGGCGCCAGGCGGGATCCCATCCTGCAGCCCCCATCGCACAGGGAGCTAACTCACCTCCCGGAGATGCTCAAGGCAGCACAAGAAACCCCCCCGGCGTGTCCCTTCCCCATCCTTGCTCTTTGCAACCGCTTTGCACCTGCATCTGGGACAACGGGGATGAATAAAAACCATCGCGGTAAGAGATGTCCTGGACCTCAGGACAACACTAGCAAGGAAGGACTCTTATTTTTTCTTTCTTTTTTTATACATTAGAACATTTATTTCTCAGAGAGAAAATATAGTCTCAGACAGTCAGATTATAGTAGGTAAAATTAGCATTTTTTTTTCTTTACAAGCATAGATTTTCTTATTACCTCTCTTATACCATCTGATATAAACAATTCTAGAAAGCAAATAAACTCACTTTCTACAATAAATAGAGCGATCTGTGCTTTACAGCAGACTGACAGTAACGTTTAGGTCCCGTAGCAACAGCAGGCTATTAGCCAATTCAAATTCTAAAACGTCATTTAAAAAAAACAAAACGAAACAAAACAAAACCCCCAAAAAAACCCAACTCCCAAGATCTTCAAACATATACACAGGTCACAAGTCCACAGCTGAGCTACCACCTGGAAAAGTGTATGTTCCTTTAAATAAATTACACCGTGTGCATATAAAAGACCCAGCAACACAACTGAGGACTTCAAGAATGGTGACAATAGGTCTAAATAATTTAGAACAATATTTTACAACTATATACACAACATCCTTCCCTAGCCACACTCCATAGGCATTATTACTACTATTATTTTTACAAAATTCTACGCCCCATCTCTATATGTTACAGGAATCTCCCGTAAAGTGTGGTTCCATGTCCCAATGTATAAGAAGTGGTATTTTAAAAAAGTAGACCAAGTAGAAATGGCAGTGATTACTCCCCACTATTCATTATTATTATTATTAATAATTATTATTTTGACCCCCACATTCTCTTCAGTATGAAAAAGTTAAAATAATAAAAAAATATTGAGTTAAAAAGCGAAATGATGATACTCAATCTACAATCTTGCTCTGCACCTTTGGTTCTTAAAATGGGAAAGCAAAAAGGGCTACCCAACAGAAGAGCTCAGAGAAATCATAAAGTCCTTGGCTAATAGAAAAGGTTTGGTCAAGTTCCCAAACATCGGTTCTCCCCATTTTTGCATCGCAAACCCAAAAAAAACAGGGATTGTCTGCAGAGCTGGGTTTACTTGGGATTTAATGGATGACAAGGCTGGAGCCCCCCGCACCAGGGACGGGATACGCGTGCGCGGGAGAAGGCGAAAAGGCAAAATGGTCGTGTGCTCTAGTTAGTGCTTGGTTTCAACCCAAACCGAGTCAGAGGAAAAGGTTAGAGAGACGGAAAAACGGGAAGAAAGGAAGAGGAGCCTTACACCAAATGTGCATAAACCAACACAAAAGATGTATCTCCCTCCAACCCTGATCAACCTCAGTGCCTGCAAAGCTGCTCCAGCTCATGAGACACCTCCAAAATTAGTTTTGCTTCTTCAAAAAAAGGAAGTTATCTTTGCTTAGACTCAGTACTGTACTAAACCATGATACGAAATGTTACCGGAACAAGCACAGTCACAGAAATCAGAATTTAAATGTGAAACTACCAAATCAATTTCTAGGACATACATACACACACACAAAAATCAGGTAATTTGCTTTTCATACTTAAAGCTCTGTGCATCTGTGCATGTCAGTGTGTGCAGCAGAGGGGAAGGTTACCAAAATCTCTCAAGCTTCTCTAAATGCAATGAGAGAAATCTAACATGAAAACACTACGTACGTAGGCAGGAAAATCGTAACGGCTACGATTTTTTTTTTCTTTTCAACATGATGGGACAATCAATGTCATTTTAAAAAAAAATGAAAAGGCCAATGATGGTTAGGGTAAATTTGGCACAAGAAAGTCCAGTCGGGATTGCCGTAAAGGATCCTGGTTCGGTTACAGTGCCGACGGGTTCCTGGGACTTACTCGGGGCCGGCTGATGACTTCAAAACCCCGGCGGCACGGGGGAGGCAGGGGCAAGGGAGGGTGCATGAGGTCCGAACATCCCAGCGCTGCGCTCTGCCCCACTGCATCAGCTCAACCTTGGCTCCCGTCACCTGGCAGCTTTCCCTAACTCCCTTACTCCTGGCCCTGCGGACTATACATTTCATCTCCTGCCAGCTCTTCGGCGAGACACATTCAGAAAGAAGCTGGACAGGCTTTTTGGCACATTTCAGGGTACTTGGAGGAGTGCTGACAGCTGCTGGGAACGGCGTCCCCCGGCCGGTCAGTGCAGGAGACGGTCCGCTCTGCCGACGCAGAGAGCGGGGTCTGGAGGAAAAGGAGGACCGGCCACCTCGATCCCTTACAGATAACTGGACGTAACGAAGGGATGATCTCCCCGCACGCGGCTCATGTGAATCATGGCACGGTCGTACGCCACCTGCACAGACTTGCGGATGCTGGTTTTTCGTCCTTCCATCATCTTTAACTTGTCCACCGTGTCGTCCACGCCGAGGGGATAGACTTTGTCACGCGGAAGCCACTGCCTGCAATGGAAAGGAGAGCGCAAAGCCCTGTCACCGAGGGCATCGAGAGGGGAAACGCGGAAAGAAGAGCAAACACCCGGAGGCCTCTTGCCCTTGCAACGCTACGCCTGAGCTCTCTGCAGGAGGCTGGCTGCTCCGATGCGCCCGGCTCTCGTACCCACTGCGCGGCTGCTACAGGTCAAGGAGTTTGTCCCAAGAGTTTCCAAGACGTGGCCAAGTACTCCAGCTCCTCAAGCATCCCCCACAGATCTCAGCAGCAATTAGTCCCTGGTTGTCATCGCCTCCCCAGCAGCAGCTACGCTCACGTGATCCCCTGTTTATAATTAACACCCCGCAATGATGCTACAAACCTTTAAATGCCTGCATTTGACACAGAAGAACCACCTGTAGCCAAAATGCCTTCCTGCACGGGCACAGTTTTCTCTCTCCTCAGAGTCCTTACTCAAGGCTTTCAATGCTCCTTGGAGCTCCACCGGAAACTTGGAAATTCCTGTGCTCCACAGAGCAGCAAACACAGGGATTTCCACGGTGGAAAGTAAGTTTTTTATGCCTGAGAAAGCTCTGCCTTGTTCCAAGAGGCTGTAAGCATCAGGGTCTGGGTGGGTCCAACGATCTGAGCGTCATCCAGAAACAAGCAGCTTCCAGTAGACACGTCCCAAGCCCAGGCTGACCTCAACCAACTGATGACTTAAATAGTAAGTGCCTTGCCTACAGTGAGTTTTTATCGTGCAGTCATTAGCCCAGGTGAGCTACCACATTCAGAAACATCCCATCCAGCTTTCCTAACAAAGTCCAGCCCCTCGCAGTTCAACCTCAGCCGCCACTAGCACAGTTCAAAGCATCTCCCAGCCAGCCAACACGGGCAACTCAGGGCAGCTCAGCTTATCTTCACCACAAAGATGAGGGACCAATTTCAGTCTTTGTGACCCTTCTGCAGCATCATTGAAGTCAGCAGGATTTAGATCTGGCACTAAGAGGGGTTTTTAGGACTTTCCCGAAGGCCTTAGCTTCCCACAAACCGCAAACAAGGCTCTAAGTGGCCACTTAAGAGTCTAAACATCCACCAGAGCTTGACTCCAACAAGAGCAGGGCAAAGCCAAGGAAAAGCTGATTTTTATTGGGAAGGTAGTTTCAATTACAAGTTTGGATTTAGATTTTTCAAAACTGATGACTACAGCAACAGGAAGCATGGCACTGCCACTGATTTTCCACTAAAAATCATTAGGAACGCTTTGAAGAACGTGCCCCTTATCAAATGGTTCTGGTAATCAGGAACAATGAAACACTGCAGCGTACTAACAAAAAACCTCAGGAGTGTGGTCCTTGGCACCTCTTTTTCCCAGAGGGCACAAACATACAAACATACTCATCAAGTGATGCAAACGTGATCCCCTTCTCAGCTTCCCAAGAAGATGGCACACGCTTTTCCTTTGCCCGTGTTGCACCTTGCCTCCTTCTTGTTAGACTGCATAAAACATTGCAGCAGCCCCAAAATGTAGGGGAAAAAAACATTCCCCCTTGTTGCTTTACCCTGCTGTGCGTTTGGCTCTGCTCCCTCCCCGTGATGCACCTTCCCTCCAGCCGCGACACGACCTCCGGGCAACGTTCACCTCCTTCCTCCAGCCCCTCGCCCTTCCCTGATCTCGTGGTTCCCTGCTCTTCCAGGGATGCCAGCAAAGACCTTCCCCAGGAGACTGAGGAGCAGAAGGGCTCTGGGAGCGCCACAAGGCTCCTTTTTAAACTCTTGGTATCTTATGTTATAGAGGCAGCAGCAGAAGAGGCAAACCCATTCTCTCCTCCGTTCCCATGTGCATCCCAACGGCCCAGCATCCGCTTTGTCCACAGTATCAACTTTCCGGATCTGTGATCCCAGCTGCACACAGGTCTTGCCTCCTGGGTGACAATTTATTTGCTCGGATCGTGTTCCCATGTGGCATTTGCTGGTTAAATAATCCAGCGGGTTCAGCGAGCGGCTGCTTGCCTCATTGCGGGGACTCATCTCTTCCAGCATCGCAAGTTTCCCATTGTTTCACACACCAATTTCAAAGCCCTACTGCTTATTTTTAAGGCACTTCACTGGTTTGTGGCTTATTATATCTGGCTGGGTTATTGTTACCATCTGAGCACGGTCAGCCACCGATACTGAAATCAGCAGATTCAGTCTGTCTGGGACAGAACTGTAAAAGACCTTGAGATATTTCACTTGCCCTGAAAAGGTGCTTACAGCTACATTTTCCATCTTAAACAAATATCTTGATTTGAAAACTGCAGGTACTCGGCACCTCTGAAAAATCAGGCAAGTCTAAATATGGAACAAACCCAGCATTTTGAAAATGTTACCCTGGAGATTTTTGGCAAATCTTTTGCGCAGCAGTGGAACTGGCTGCTCAGTCTGCTGGTGTTTTAAAGTCAAATTCTCTCTCTAATTTGCCGCAGATTTTGACTACCAAATTGGCTCTTCACGTGCCTCTATTTTTGTGGCGATGTGACCCCTGGATCACAGGGTGATGAAGGATGCTGGGCTGTTCACCATAGAAGTGGAGCAGTCAGATGCCACGCTCTTGGGCCAGACAAAGCAGGCTGGCTTCCTTATTTAGAGTCTTCTTGACTGCCGCATGTTTAAATTCTCCCATTTACAGGTAACATCATCATCATCATCCCTGGATGCTCCCATACACCAAAGATTATGTTAAATTTTCGCTCTCTGCCACAGCACTCGCCACAGGCCCCCGCCTGTCTGCACACACTCACCAGGTTCTCTTGTTGTCAAAGAAAAGGACAAGGAAGAGCTTTTCTCCTGCCTCTGTCTGCCTCTGCTCCCCCAACTTCAACACATCCACGGGTGGGACTGGGATGGGGACTCCGTTGTGGAGCAGACCCTCGCGCGGCATCTTGGGATCGATTATCTAGTGACACAGGGAAAGGATGTTTAAACACAAAACCCTTCAAGTACTGCAGAGAATAGATTTTTTTTTTTCTGTTCTTTCAGTCTATCCAAGCTTGACAATTAAAATCTACTTAGGATGGGTAAGCGGAATTGCTTGTCCTCAGCGGCTCTTTTAAAAGAATTTCCCTGTCCTCGAGGCTTCCCCTGTGGAAGGGAAGGGAAGCCAGTCAGTCCAAAAGCCAAGCACTTGATTGTAAAAAAGGGAAAGGACGTTAAGTATGTGGCTCTGTGTGGATGTAGATGCATTTACACTAATTGGTAATTTCGTACCAACTCAGTACTGTTGTGCTCAGCCAAGGATTTCCCTCCCTCCCTCCAAACTCACACAATAAATGTAACACCACTGCTGTACTCAGCGGGCATAACGCGATTTCACGACAGCTCCGTTCTGGGGCAATTCAGTTGACTTCAGCGGACTCTGATTTATACCGCTCTTAGATCAGAATCAGGCCCAATATTTTTGAGAGAGTTGACAAGCAGTGCCGGCTTTATCAGGCTCGGGGAACGCAGACTGCAGTCATTTTGGAGAGAAGTAGCAACAGATGCAACGATTCTCCCCGTATAAAGCAGCGTCCAACGTTTGTGCTACGTGATCACAGGAGGAGAACGAAGCAGCAAAGGGTGGATGCAATACTCAGTCTGCTCTTCTCCGTCTCCTGATCCTGGCTCCTAAGGGCTTGAAAAAGCAGCTTGGCTTTTGACATCGGCCAGCTGTAGGAATTTATTAAGACACTTAACCACTGCAACAGGTCGCTATTAAAAAAATGCCTTTTTTGGGGGGTGATCTCAGTATTTAAAACCATGCTAAAGCACGGTTTCACTTTGGCCGTAGCCACACAAAGATCTAGAAACGCTTTGGCTGGCCAACAGGGCTAGCAGATCCATAGCTGTTCCCTCCTCTTACGAGTAAGAGCACGGACGAGGGTCACTCTTTTAGCAGAATCTGCCCTTTCTGGCGGCATCAGAGCCGCGCTCAGCCACGGCCGGGCACACTCGCTGTGTCAGCTCACCCCCGGTTTCACTGCTCCGCTGCTCGGAGGTAGAGATCTGTGTAATTTCCGTGATGACTCCACTTGCTTTCACCCCCTACAACTCCTCAGCAGTCACAAGCGCTGTCTGTTTTCGCGATCCCAACCATAAAGATATTTAAGGGGATGGCTGCAGCCATGCAGAAATTACGTGGAGCAGAGATGGCAGGAAGAGCCACGTCTCAAGGGATATATTTAAAAGTAGCAGAAACAACAAAACACAGTCAGCCTATCTCATGTTCTTACTTATATACTTACTTCAGCAATCTCTGTGGATAACTTAAGAAGCACTTAAAAGCCTGCAGTGGTGCTGGCACTTCCCAGCAGGAGCTGCATGTCCTGTCTTGCTTTGGAACTGAGCACGGTGCTCACTGACGCCAGGTTTATGGATTTCACGTTAATATTCAAATATCCAAAGACGGATAAATATTAAGGCAATATCGTTCAAAGGACTAGGTGCAAACACGTGCATATATTCTCATATTTAAATCAAACACACGGGTATTGTGAGAGGATATCTACATCACAAGACCGGCTGGGCGCCCACATATGGAGTTGTACTCACTGTATAGGAAAATGTGTGGGAAGTTACACACCAGTGGATCCTGGTGCCTGCCTTTGTAAAATTTAGGTCTTCTCTCATGCCAACAGTACTGATTACTTTCCCCATACCTGCAGAGTGAACAGGAGAGGAGAGGAAAGATCTCCTCCTATCCTTGGCACCGAGAGACCAATGTTTTATGAATCCTCTGCAATGCTCTGAAACAATGAGCACAGGGAAAATTAACTGTGCAAAGGGGAAAGGGGAGGGGGGGAAGCATATATTGCATGATTTGGGGAAGTTTTCTGTCTGGTTACGTTGCACACGAGCACTGTGTTCTGGGCTAGCTGCGCTGCGGGTGCAGGCTGTGAGAGAGCAAGGGGTACTCACCAAGGCAGGGTAGGAGGGATAGCCACGGCACTTGGCCCATACAAGCTCCAAGGGCTCCAGCTCAGCCTGACCCTCAAAGGACATCAGGAGAGTCCTGCCTAAGGGACAGAAGGAGACATGGCTTAGGAGGGCGATTACTAGCAAGGCGGTTATGATAACACAAGAAATCACACTGTCATCTAACCCAGGCACAGCAGCCTGCATTGTCTCAGTAGCCATCAGCTAAAAGAGATGAACTACTGTTGTCCTTAAAGCATATCGACATTATTCCTGTTTTAATTCCTGCTTTTAATAAGCAAAAAGTTGGAATTCCACCTTTTTTTAATAACAGACCTATTGTTGAGCTATTCATCACACAAGAGCATATATTTAAACATTACTGTGTGCACATATGCATAATTCCAGACCACTTCTCTTAATCAAGATCTACAAGAAAATGGAAAGCCATTTATTGTTTGTACCTATATGCATTGGGTATCCGAACCAGAGGTGACAAGACATGCATCTCATCTGCAGTAAGTTTATGATAAACTTGAACATGCAGGGAGATCCAGCCTGGCCACGGGGAATGTCCAGCCTTCTTTATGCTCTGTCAGTACAGTCATGTTCTGCATTAAGATAAAGCCACAGTCCCCTAAGTCATGGGTCTAAGGCTATGCATGCATGTAGCTTCAGATGAACTCTTCAATATGGAAAATATTAATCAAATTCATTTCTGGAGTGAAGAGCTGCTATATCACTGAAATCAAATGGGTATACAAGAGGTGAATTGGGTCCATTAGGCTCCACCAAGTCAAATCCATCCTCGATGGAACTGACAAAGCTGTATCTGAGATTTATCTGGACCACTGTCCAGAGAGGTCTCGTTTATTCCTCCTAAATACAAATACCTGGACTGTTCTGATGTCATATACTTTGTGGCTATTTGATCTCTGCAGGAAATGCCTGGTTCTAGATGACAGAAGTCTATTAGCCATCAATCTTTTCAAACTCAGTCAGAAGATCCATTCAAGACATGAATAACTAATCTGCCAGCTCCTGATCCTGGAAAAGGAGTAATCTTCATTAATGTGAATTTTACAGGACGTAAAATTCCCCATTTGCTCTGGCAGGGAATGGTCAAGCACTGGCTTTACCAGAAGTCGAACTGAACCTAGAAAACGCCGAATACAACCCAAATGAGCACCCTGCCAAGACAGATCTGATGTGCCTCTCCACTATCGCATTCCAGATGTATTCTCCCATTAATGAAATGATATTCTAAACCACAGAATTGTTCCACTGATTCTAATTCTCCCGGTACCAGCCCTGCTCTGTAAGCTTATCTCCGAAGCAGACTGCTGAGCACACAGGGCCCAGGATAATAACGGTTCCCAGGGAGACGGGAGCCAGCACACGGAAGCTGTGCAGAAGGGCACAGGCGTACCAGGGACTCAAAGCTGAATTCTCATTTCAGGAAAAACCTCCAATAACTCTACCATGGACACACCCTAAGAAAGACAAGAATCTGGTTGTGTGAGCGCTGGAAGATCGGAGTAGTGCCGTGGGTAGTCTTAGAGGAGTGTGACTTAATTTTACTGATGTATAGCACAGTCTGACAAAGATGACTTTGTGAGAAAGACCTTGAAAGCAATGATAGCAATACAAGAAGGAACAGCTAGGAAGTCATCTCCAGACAGACTCCTCTTGTAATTATGATTTACTGTTTGTATTGCAGCACCACTAAAGAGAACTAGTCCCAAAACAGGAGAAGAGAGTGCCAGGCACATTACACACACCAGACCGACAGAAAGCACCCATCCGAGGAGAACGCAGGGCACAGGCAATCGGCAAAAGCGAAAGCTGGAAAAACCTTTAATGCGATAACCTAAATTTGTAACAAAGCAGGTAATAACGCAGGGGCAGGTGGGCAGCCTGATCGTACAACCTGGATGATTCGTGCAGGACTGGTTCCCGATGTGCATCGAGACCTGCTCCCCCTGGTTCAGAGGGATGTCAGCCCTACGGTGTGGTGGGAGCGGAGCGGGGTGTGCTGCGCAGCCAAAAAAATAATCAGAGTCTCCGTTCACACCTTCCAAGAAGGGCACCCGAGAAAGAGCAGGCTTCCCTCGACTTCGCTTGGGAGGCATCAAACCACTGTGAGAAAAACACAGAAAAGTAGGGCATTAGGAGAAAACAGCTTACCCTTGAAAATAAAGCCAAGTAAGTAGATTCCCCAGCTCTGTTTAAAATACTGGAAAATTACTGTACATGAAAAAAAACCGTTCACACCTTCCAAGAAGGGCACCCGAGAAAGAGCAGGCTTCCCTCGACTTCGCTTGGGAGGCATCAAACCACTGTGAGAAAAACACAGAAAAGTAGGGCATTAGGAGAAAACAGCTTACCCTTGAAAATAAAGCCAAGTAAGTAGATTCCCCAGCTCTGTTTAAAATACTGGAAAATTACTGTACATGAAAAAAAATCACTGACATGAAAAGAACATTGAATACTTGAGCAAAATGTCATCAGTACATCTCTTCTGGTGCATGTGCCCTGGACGTCATCCCAGCTTTGCCGTGAGTAAGGAAAGGGGACGGACAGAAACCAAGCTACGAACATGAGGAAGAAACCCAGCAAAGAACTCATGCCGGAGAGCTGATGCACTGATGCTTGGAGCTTGCATGAGCTCACCCGGCTGTGTATGGATTTCAGAGATGACCTCCAACACGACTCCAATATCTATGTAATTGGACTTTATCAGCCCATGTCCTGAACGTTCTTTTATCTGATTACTACAAACATTTCAAAAAACGGACTATCTCCACCTCAAGCAATCATAGTTTTTTCACTTATTGTAATTCTTTTTTTTTCTTTTACAATTTTCTAATAAGGAATCCATTCTGAGATAATTTGATGCTCAAAAAGACAGACTGAAGAAAAAGCAGTAAACAGTGCTGTTCCTAAATAGAATAATTGTACAAGTTATCCACGAGACATCAGCTTGTTTTTAATTCCTTGTTTTGTGGGTGTCACATTACTCTAATGTAATTTTTGCTATGTGAATTGCTTGCAATTATTGTAATAAGCACTTACATCACACTTTTCATCTTCAAAGTACTATACAAACATCAACCAACAAGTCCCCACACTCCTCTGTGAATTCAGACTTGTCTCCGTCACTTACGGATGGGGAAACAGAGAAAATACAGTGGGGTCATAAGGCCAAGACATGGTTTGAAAGGGAGGTTCTGGCTCCTGGTCCTGTTCTGAGAGCATCCTCACCCCATGAAGGATTTCTACACGACTCAAGGGCCCTCATTTAGAGGACACTACAACAACCCGCAAATCCAGGCATCTCCTTTTTGTTCCCTTCGATGCAGCTCCTCGCTTTACGATAGTTTATCGCAATAGCTTCTTGTGAGATCTGCACGGGGGCCACGGTAGCATCCAGCTCACCGAAGAGGCACTGACTGAGCTGATGATGGGGGCACGCAGCCCACAGAAGAGGGGAGAGATGAAGAGGTGGGTGGGTGTCCCATCTCAGAGAAGCGCGGGAGGTCCTATGCCTCCGAGGGGCTCAGGATGTGCTAAGAGAGAGAATTTACTGGGGCATCACGCGCTTCCCTCGGGCTGCCCAGCACCCAACCGTGGACGTGGGATCAGACTGCCGCAGGGAGAAGCCCTCGCACCAAAACTGCTCCTCTGAACCCAGGGCCTCGCCCCTTGCATTGGGCACGAAAGCCTTTGCAAACCGATTCATAATGGAAACACGAATCAAACCTCAGCTACAACTGCAAAATCATACACCTCTTTTGACAAGAAACATTTAGGATCACTCTGCATAGCAGAGCAAAGTTTTCATTTGAAAAATGCTCCTGGGATTCAAGCGTGCTGCCGAATATTTGTTATTCAGCTAATAGTTTTAAACTGGAGCTTCAGTCCCAAGAACGGGTGTGCACAGAGAGCTTCACGATCTTAAGTGCAAGCTTGAAATCTCTCAGGACTAACTGAGCACACGCATTGGGAGGATGCATAAAATGTCTGAATGTATTTCTCTAGTGATGGGTCATCACCCTCAGGGTCATCAAAGACAAGCAGAGGGCAATGATGTGTTCAAGGCACTGAAGATATTATTAAGAATATCAACTAAGAAGGTCTTGCTTCTGCCTGGTCTGGATGATCTTACCCATCAAGGTCAAATGTCCTCAGCCTGCCACTCACACACACACAAACCTGATTCTGGCATAATACAGGTTTTACTGTGCAGTGAAAGGACTGTGAAATTACTTGAGTCAGTTTTCAGAGGGCTGGATAGGTAGGTGAGACCAGAAAATGGAGGGAGTACCCACGTATGCCTACTGCATCTGACCGAAAGATGACAGATGTTTGCTTTAAGTCCATCCAGTCCTTTTTTGAAGTGCCCGGTTCTGCTTTTAAACCTCTGAGAGGAAGAAAGCAGCAGTTTAGGTAGAAGTTCAGCTTCACCTGCAGTGCTGAACTGGACGTTTGAGTTCAAGGTTTTTCTAGCTTTGGCTCTCAAGAAGTGCAAGAAGGTACGCATCAGCAGGGAGGATGTGCATGCACTGAGGAACAGAAGTGTAACAGACATTCATGTGCTTGAAAAAATCAAGCACTGCTTTTGGGACCTACAGGTCAAGAGGACAGGTTGGAACCTCAGAAGCTCTTTGTCATTTAGGGTCAACACACAAAATGAGTAACAGTTTAGGCTGGGTTTGAAACAAAGAAGTCGAACAATAAACCCAGGTCGATTAATCCAGACATAGAAGGTGTTCTGGGGAACAGTTTCGCAGGGGGCACTTACCTGCAGGCTTCAAACACCAGTCCAGTGCCCAGGCCAGAGCCGCACTCAGAGTCAGAGCTGCTTTCCGTGTGCTTCGCAAAGCCGTTAGTCACTCCTGCCGAGGAGACAAATGGGAATCAGCCCAAAGAAGAGCAGCAAGACATAGAGATGCTACCACGACTCAGGTAGGGTCACTGTCCCATGACTCAGCCACAAAGATGCTGAGTGCTTCAACCAGAGAGGGGAATTCTGCACCGAGTCCCCCAGACTCAGCTACAACCAAAAGGTGACTAATAAAAGGTATTTCTGCCCCCGTGAAATATTAGGCTGTCTCTGAAGAAGGGAGTGCTGGAGAAGTGCCATGGGATGGTACAGGAGAGCTCCACGCAGCACTCAGCTCGCCAGGGAAGCCCCGATGCCAGGAAATGAACCACTTGCTCGTCTGGTTTCAAGTGTATTTGGGAAAGACACAGAGGCTTCACGCGGACTGCCACGGACCTCTCCCTGCCTCACCCTGGCCTGGCTGGTCCCTGCCCACGGCAGCAGGCATATAAAACCCAGCTTATTCGGTTACAGGTTCCTGGCTGAGAGAAAACTGCTCTAGGAAAAACTCGTTGGTTCAATTTCTGGAAATGAGGTTTTCCAGCGGACAGAGCAGACACTGAGGAAGGAAATTCCCCCTGGGTAGAAGGCAGCTCCCCCCCATCTTCCCCTCCGGTCAGTACAGATGTCACTGTAGCCGTAAGTGGAATATTTCACTTCTTTGCCCCAGATGCTGACAGTGCTGGAAATTTTCTCTTCATTGCCAGGTTTCCTACCTACACAGAGAGGCGGGATCACCTCCGAGCTTAGACAAGATCCCACAACCAGGGACAGGCAGGGGTGGACAGGGAATGAACCCTGAGAGCATCCCCAAACCTAGAGCGGGCACAAGAAGCCAAATGACCATGGCCTTTCCCTGTCCAGGGACCCACCACCCCCAGGCTCCCCATGGGCTCACCAAAAGCCCATCATCCATACAAAGGGCAAATTCATGCCAAGGCCCCTATTGTTTTTCCAGCTGTAAATATGGAATGGCCACAAGGAGCACATTTCTGGGAAACGTCTTGTTCCGACAGTCCCGATCACGCTGACCTGCTCCTGCGGTAACACAGATTCGGCACACCGGACACTCCCTCCACTTAGGAGAAATCAATTGTGTTTGAAACGGTGGAAGGAGCTGAACCACAAAAGCAACTCACAGGAAAAAAAAAACACCAGTGCTGCTCAGCAGAGGAAAAATGTCACTGCCTAGGTATCAGTGATTTTCCAGCACCCTGACTGTATTTTTCCTTTTTTAATTTCAACCTCACATTCTGACCTGTATCCTTTGTGGGCAACTCCTCTCTGCTTTAATTACTGGCAGATGATGACGGTGAGTCCCTCAACTCTTTGGAGAAGCCATTTGTGTTTCCTTTAACCTGTCCTGGTAAGTCAAGCCCCGCATTCAATTGCTTTCCTCACGTTCTTGACTTTCTAGCGATCTTCTGACAGCCAAATAACTTCAAGATAATATTTGAGGTGTGGGCTAAGTCAAGCCTTACAGATGGGAACTGTCCCACAACGGCTGTTAACACAGAACTAAAAAGAAATCACAGTGCTGTCACTCAGATGTTCCTTTTCACCTTGTGCCTTTCCAAATTTCACCTCAGCTGCTTACTCTCATTTGCAGATCTAATCTGAAAGGGAACCTGCTTGGTATTCCCACTAATTTTATCTAAACCCCAGAACTGAGAGTACAGCTGACTTAAAAGGAACATTTAACATCTCATCTTACATGGGTGCCGTGTTACTGGTCCCTGCACACTTCCCACCAAACGCACCATTTCTGCAGCAGGGAACTCCCACTCCTAGGAGTGGCCGAGCCAACGCAAACCCTTCTCAGGTTTGCCAGGCAGGAACGCCAACACTTCTCAGCCCTTACCAGAGACCTCGGTGTCTCCAGCAAGGCCCTCCAACAGCCTTGCAAGCAGCTGGCGTGTTGACTTGCCCTACAAAAAATGGCAAACTCTCTCTTATAGCAGCCCTGTGGAGTGGCAAAGAGAAGACCTACTTGTGACCCCCCTGGGCTTCATCTTGGTACCTTTAAATGTCTAAAAATGGAGGTGTCTAGAGCTGAGCTAAGTTACCAGAAACTCCGTGTATAGTCAGTGGAGAAGAGTGATGCAACTCATTACGGACATGTCTTCTCTGCCCTATTTTAGAAATGTGTGGAACAGATGAAGCATTCATCAGGCACATCTGCTTCTGTTTCCCCCAAGCATAAAGTGATTTTCAGGTGAGTAGTTTGGATGCAGACATCTTCACTCGGCCCGAGGATTTCCACTCCCTCAGCCCCATCTCGCATGTTTCCAAGGGCTCAGAAGGAAGCAAAATCCCAAGGAATTACCTCTCTGTCCTCCCTGCCTGGGCAACTTCTCTCCATCGCTCTCGAGGCGGGTCCTGCTCTGCGGCCGCTTCCGAGCTTGTCGCTCCCCATCAGGACGGGAGGGCGAAAGCTGCCCACTCTGCTCGTGGTCCTCCCCGTTCTCCAGGGAGCAGTCCAGGCCTCTTTGAAGCTTCACCCCATTCTTAGCTTTTTTAAAAAGGACAGATGTCCGTCGGCCCACACCGCTGAAGGGGGGGCTGGCGGGGGTGTCTGCAGGCGGCAAGGCCAGTCCGTTCAGGCCATTGTCGCTGAGCAGGCGCTGGAAGGCTTGGCTCTCCCGCTGCAGAGCCTTCTTGTCAAAGAGCTCCCTGTCCGACATCATCCTCTTCTGCAGCTGATTCAAGGACTTGCTTTCACTGATGGGTTTGAGCGTTGGAGGGTCCTGCAGAGAGTCCAGCTCCGAGAGGGAGGGTGCGGGTCCTGTGGGTTCCAGGGTTGGAGGGTGCGGGGGTTTGGCATCATCTGCTAAAGGAATAAAGAATCTGCTTGAACATTTCAGAAAGAGTTATTCCCAAAACTACCAACAGCTATTCCCATCTTTCACTAGGGCCACAGACAGGAGAAGCAGCAGGTCTTGACATGCACTAGAGAGCTGGAGCTAAAATCCTGGTGCAACCTCTCACCTTTCTCCCCTTCCTCGTCCCCTTCCCTTGATGTTTTATCCAGTCCTTCTTCCCGTGGCACAGGCTCCCCGTTGGGCATGGTCTTGTTCTGCTGCTGGGCCAGCTTCTGCCGAATGGAGTTGATCTCCCGTCTCAGGAGCCGGATGCGTCGTGTCCGGGCGCCGCTGGACCGCATGGTGCTCACCATGTCCAGCTTCTCCAGCAGCTCCTTCAGCTGGGCCTCCAAGGAGAGGTGAGCCCGGTTCTCCGGGAGGAGGATGTTATCCACTACATCAAAAGAGATTGTAACAGTGAAGGGAAGGAGTAAGGCTTCTTGAAGAAGCATTTGGGACTACTGCCATGCCTCATTCCCTCTGACGCTATTCATGAACCAATTGCTTTAGTTTGGGGATTTAGCAATTGTAAACCTTGGAGCTCAGACCTCCTTCCTTTGGGTAAAGAGCAGCGGATTTAACTTGCGCTGTCCTCCAGTTCCCGTCATTGTCCCGGGGGAACAGTGAAAGCACATGTGCCTGCACCCCACACAAGACAGCTCACAGTCCAGGTCCTTGGCAGAAACCTATTTCATCGCCAGATTAAACAACACGATCAGACCACAAACAGAACTGGCCAAAACATAACATGTTTGCCATTCCTCTGGCTCTGCTGAAGGGCTGGCATCCTCCGGGGCAGGGCAGACAGCTGAGAGACGTCCTGTCATACACCAACACAAATTTCATAACAGACTGTCTGTCTGCATCCAAGAGGGCTGCAACATTTAGGAATCGGATGGGAGACTGCAAGCTCTGTGTGCTGGATGGCAGCAGTATTCCGTACCAAGTTTAGCCAAGTTATTCAACCAATGCTTTGGAGCTGCATCTCAAGACGGTCATGGGAATGGATGTGGTCGCGTTGTGAATGGAAAGTCTCAGCTAGAAGGACTGCTTGGGTCCCAGGACCTTAACCCCACATCATCCCCTCCCAGCCCTCAGTGCTCCATCTAACCCAGATGCTCTACACCTTGCCAATTTACAATGAAATGAATGAGCTTTCCTCAGAACAAAAAAATCCTAGATGCACCTTTGCACTGTTCTTTAAAATACCAAGTTTGTACTACAGCCATGGCACAAATCAAACAGCATGGGGAATTACAAGGTTCTTCCAAGACAGACATGCAGTAAGAGAGTTGGAGCTAAGCTGCCCCTAGCTCAGAGTGCCCAGCTCACCTGAAATCCTGAGGCTCTAAAGGAGATAGATATATGCTTAGGTAAATAAATGGATAGGACAATTCTTGCATGCTAAATGATGGCTATGACTTCCATGCAGGCTGAGGAACATGCTCAGAACAAAGAAAAGAGTTATGATCTGTCTGAAAAAAAAAAAGGTTAATGAACACTCACCATCCTCCCAAGAAAAGCGGTAAAAGTCCTCGGTTTTGGGTGACTCAGGCAGGTGAATCCCCACATCAGTGTCAAAGCCGATGTTTTCAGCCTGCCGCCGTGCATGACGCAATATCGCTCCTCCGAGGTCTCTGAGCCGGACAGCTGCTCGGTGGAAAATCGTGTCTTTAGCATTATACCTCATGCAGTTGGTAACTATAAGGTTAAAGTCTTCCTCAAACTCATCCAATGTTCGGTACAGGTGGGACTCCAGCTTCCGCCTCATGGTGGAAAAATCCATTGGGTTGGAAATGAATTCCAGGTAATCTGGAACCTAAACATATAAAACCTGTACAATTACAAAAACCATTTACTAGCCAACTAGAGCGCATCCATCATAAGCACTCTTAATGCCCTTTCCACCGGCAAGGGGCAGTGCCACCAGTTCATTTCTGTGTCACCCAGTCAAGGCAGACACATCCTGGCTCTGCAGAACATTACTTGTTCGAGACGTGCTGAAGCTTCCAGAAAACAATACCCTTTTTTGGCCCGGAAGGATACCCACATTGTGAGTCCTCTTTGAGATATTCTTTAGTCCACCAGCAGCTTGGGACAGGGTGGTTTGTGCTTCCAGGGGTATGACAGCACATGAGCTTCTGCCCAGCAAAACCTCATCTACAACCCATTAGACACCTCTAGGAAAGAGACTTGCCTCGTTCAGGTTAACAGGCTCTGCGAAGATCTGGGCAGCATCCTTCTCCTGCAGCAGGTCCAGTGTTGTGCGCAGAAGTACATTGAAGGGGGTCAGCTGTAGCTCCATAGCAGCCTGCAGGGAACGAGAAAACAGCGATGAGCACAGTTATCAAGGACAGGATATGTGAGTGGCGTCTCCCTCCGGTTTCTCCTGAATCATCACCTCAGCTCTACTCGGTGGTGGAAACCTCAGGTCACCGTACTACAAGCCTGGTAGACTCATTGCTGAAGAATTCCGGGCAAACACCTTGTCCTCTCCATGTGCAGGATGCACATTAGCGGACAGCGCTTTGCAGAGCCTGACTGCACAGTCCAGTCCTTTGTATGGGGAACTCCTGTTTATCCGATCTCATAAAGCCAAAACAAGAGGAAATCCCAGAAAATTAAAAGATAATACAACTAAAAATGAAAACAGGAAGAAGCTTTCCATGCCTGGTAAATTATCCTGTAGAACTCCCTGCCTCAAGATATTATTATGCCAATCGGCAACATGATACAAAAGTTAAAAGTATGTAGGCATTTACATAAACAACAACATCCATAATTAGACCAGAGAGCATAAACAAGGTTTAAGATATAAGCTCTCACACTTCAAGGCAGAGGCCAAACAACAACAGTGGTTAGATGTCCGCAAATTCCTAATACAATTCCTTACATCCTTTATGAAGTCTCTCATACAGTCTGATTTCAAGCAAACAAGTTGTAGCACCGGTTTGATCTCTTACACTGAAACTGTATTCAAAGGAGACTGGAAGAGGATAGAAGTATTTATTTCTCCTTTAACGTTTTAATTTCTTTGATCTTGTAATCCCTCATTATGTCGTTAAATCAACCACTTCAGTAGCAAGCGAAAGCAAGTCTATTTACACAAAGCAAACTGTATTTGATGTGCTAAGCAACAAGACAGCATCAATAACAGAATGACTGAACACAGATATAAAGACCGCATTCTTCCCCCAAAACAGGAAAGAAGCCGAACAAAAGACTCGGGACTCTGGAGCATCCTTCTCCACTCACCCAAAAGCTGGGCTGGGCTAGAGCTCCAACTAGATACACTTTTCTGTGCTATCTTTCTTATCCTTTTACAACACACACCATCATTTTAACAAGCTTTTCTGGACTTAGCCAACTGTGATAGGGAGGTATCAAGATATCAAAAGCAAACAAAGCCCCAAAGTGATTTTTTTTTTCGATCCTCCTACCTAAAATATGTCCACACAGCAAGCAGGACTGAGCCACTGCTGTAAATCAAGGACAATGCAGCAAATGAACCAGTGCTGGCATTAAAAGGACTCCAGAAAAGCTGTGGGCAGTTTCTGGCCGTGAAAAAAGAGCTCGCAGAGGAGCTGTGATCACAGAGGATGCTGCTTTCCCTCTGCCCGGCTCCCGGCGGACAGCCTGAGAGCACCCAGGCAATGCCTGAGGCCACACGTACAGGCTCAGCGTGCACAGGGCGAGTCTTTCATGAAGTTGTCCTTGAAAATACTCTCGCCAGAGAGCACAGTTGTGGCTGCAGTGACCGACCAGGTACGACAAGCAAAGACCCTCAACAGGTAAAGCTGGCAAGTATGGGAAGCAACCTTAATTGGTGCAACTTTGGAGAACTGCACACAGATCAAAGAGGAAACTGGAAAATTTAGTAAATGGTCTGTGTCTTAAAAGTTGTTCTTCTAAAAAAATGTACTTAGAGGGCAAAACACAGGCATTTTTAGCTTTAGAAATGAAGAGCAGAATTGTGATTTAGACCTCCCTCTGGAGTAGGTGTTACCAAACTCCTGAAATAATCATTACAGGAGATCTAACTTCTACTCTGCAAAACACCCGGTCCGCACCCAGAAACAGAAGGGGTGCTGTAGGTCAGGAATTAAATCCACTATTAGTTACGCAAATACGTTTTCCCAGCACTCTGCAGCCCAGCCCTGGTTCTGAGGGCAGAGGCTGAGCAGTGCCAGCTGGTGACTGACACAGGGAGAGAGATGGCTGCTCGGCACACCCATCAGACCCCATGAAAAGAGGAAAAGGCTCAAGAAAACCTGTTGTGTTCCTCCTCTGCCTCCTGCAGCACACAGTGCTTGTGTGGGATCGAAGCTAAGTGCAGCAACTTGACAGGCAAAACTACCAACCTGCTCTCGTTTGAGTTTTTCCCTCTTACGGATCAGCTCGATGAGCAGCCGTGCCCGTTCCAAGTCATGCCGCAGTTTTTGCCAGTACTTCAGCTCTTCCTTCACGGCGCTGGTCTTCTCATCCTGCTCCTTCTGTAAGACAGAGCAGTGGGGTGAGATGAAAAACACAATTGGCTTCCCGCGTATCCTCCTCTTTCGAGGCGTCCCCTGTGAATTGCTCTCATAGTCTTCCTCCTGTCCGCTTCTCTCTTATTCAGATGACGTCCCCTCCTTCCTACAGTCTAACAAACACAACATCAGCTTTTCTGGATTTTACGTTATCTGTGAAGTTCAGCCTAAATCATACTGTGGCTACACGCTGGGAACACGCTTCAGTGCCTGCTCATTTACACCCTCCCTGCTTTTATATCCAAATTCATTACAGAGCCTGGAAATTTTTTCTGTTGGCTGCTGTGCATCGAAGAGGCAGCCCAAAGCACTTACAGTATAAAGGCAAGGTGAGCAAAAGCATGGGAGAAAAGAGCTATTATTATCCTCTTTGTAACCAGTAAGAAATAGAGCCATGGAAAGAGATTCACCAAAACACAAAGGAACAGCCAACGCTGGGAAACGAGCTCACACCTTCCAAGGCACAGTTTGGTAGCTTCGCAACGCCATCATCCTTCCTCTCCTAAATCTGTAGCTTTTTTAACGGTTTTGAGAATACAGCTGAAGCGCATACACTTTCGCATGATTGCCAAGAGAGGACAATTGCTTCACAAGATCTTGATGATTTATATTTATAGGACATTTGTTTTTAAGAACTTGTGGTAAATTGCCAATTTAATACACCAAGGAAATGCTGCACTTCCCCAAGCTCCAGCCTGATGAGTGGGAAATATTTTTTTATTAATCACCCAGAGCAGCCTTCATGCAAACCAAAAGCCTATAAATTCCTCCGACTACAGTAAAAATATACGTGTACAACATGCACAACACCTACTGACAGGCTATGTAAGAGTCCGACTGCTTCATTACTTCACCAACTACTTCTCGTGCCAAACACAGGGCTGTTTAATAGTATCGAGATGGAGTGACTCTGGATGCCAGCTCAGAGGAGGAAGCAAAGGAGTCCAGAGCTGATCATTATGTCTAAACTTCCATATGAATGTGCGAGGGAGGGTCGGAAACTGAAGCTGCAGGAAGAATGACCCAAACTGGAATTTGGCCAGGACTCTGGAGCTAACACCCATTTTCTTGAGGAGGGGATCTTTAATCACTCGTGAGGAACGTGGTTTTATGATTCATCTAAGAGACCAGTCCACCAAGGGCGCATCGCATCCTTGCACAATCCTGGGTCTTCTGACTCAGGGGAAAAACTCCCACCTGCTGGCTCATCAACACCCATCCTAGTGGCACGATGGATATCCCACTGATACACTAAACTCAGCTCTTCAGGCAGGAGCAAACCAAGAGGAGACCAAAAGAGACTTAAATCAGGTCACCCTCCGATCCTTTCACTCTCACTCTCCTTCCCAACCATGCACCAAGCGCATTTTCCCCTGGAATGCAAACGCTCCGTCCTCCCACGTGGGTTTGGCTGGGGACCAGTACCTGCTCCGCGTTCCTCTGGGACTGGAGGTGCGAGTGCAGGCGCCGGATCAGGGGCACCCCGTTCCTCGCCTGCCGCTTCAGCAGCCAGTAGTTGTGGAGCCTCTGCATGAACTGGTTCTTCCTCTGGAGGGAGAGGCCGCTGCAGATTTTGTTCAGCCTGAAGGAAGCAAAGAGGTTTCATGGAGCCAACTGCAAAGCAACCGTGACTCTGCAGACCCTGGTGATACCATCAGGTTTCCCGACGAAGCTTTCCAGTCTTGTGTCAATGCATGCTCTGAATTACACGTGCAACTGGTACAATCTGGGATCTCCCCACCGGGAAGACATATGTGCCTATTTTTCACAATATATCCCTAGCAGCTCGGCTGGAAGTTCTCACCAAGCACTTGCCAGAGCACGGTCAAAGTATGGAATCACCAATTCAGCTCCAAGCTTTCATTTCAAAACTACTTTCAGTGTCACTGGAGTCTGGGAAACTAACTTGACAGGAGTCCAAGAACAATATATCATCTATTTTAACCTTTTTAAACCGTTTGTTAGATTGTACCTGGTGCCTTATCAGCAGTTTTCCAAAGCTTATCTGTTAAAATACCAGCAACACATCACCACACTTCCTAAGGCACCAAACGAAAATTCAGCACTACCTAGTTCTGCATGAGAAAAGAGCTGGGAGGAAAAAAATACAGAGCCAAATTTAAAGCTGTTGCTACACTGACAGGTTTGACATGCTCTGTAATAAAAGGAGGAATTAAGAAACTATGAAACGAGGAGATTAAAAAAAAATTTAATAGGGAGATGACCCCTATCTGCCTGCCAAGCTGCAATGCCTGAAGTATTTTAAAAACACCTTCACAGGTGTGAATCTCTGTGAATTCAGATGCTAGATGGGTGTTTGCCATTAGGGACCACCATGGATTCTACGTTACACAACAGCTTGGGACAGCTGCTCGGCAAAGCAGGGGAACCACAGTGTGCCAGCGACACTCACGTGGAAGAACGCTGGTCAGGAATGATTTCTGCAGAGCATTTTGAACACAGTTATTGCTAGGTCTTGACTGAAGATTCAGTGTTTCCAAGGTCAACAACGAGAGGGACCGAGTCCTCAAAACAGACCCTCTCCAGCTCCTTCCCTAAACCTGCAACACTCACCTGTAAGAGGGGATTTGTGTGACTGTCACCATGGGCACAGATGAACGCCCGTTGGGTACATCACCAGGCTCCTTTTTGATCTTTTGCTTCAACTTCACTTGGTTCTTTTTCAGAGACCCTTTGGGAGGGCCAGAATTGCCTTCCTCCTCTCCCTCCTCCTTCACAGTGTCCTCCTGCCCCTCACCGCTAGCAGCTGGAGACCCTTTTTTCACCGTCCCAGGTGGGGAATGACTCCCACAATAGGCAGTCTTGCGCACGGTGAACGTCGTGCCATTGATGCTGGTCTCCCTCATGGGTTCGATCTTCATGAAGAGACCAGCCCGCTGGGCACAGGTGACGTGGAAGGCAGTGTAACAGTTCACCTTGTGGCATTGGATAGCAGCTCCCATGCCCTTCTGCTTGCAGATATAGCACGTGAGCTTCCACCGAGCTGGGGGGATGTTATTTATCCCTTCAATGGGCTCCAGGAACACAGTGTTCGCAAAGCAGACCTCTGGGATCCAGATGGCACAAACCACGTGAGCCCAGCGGCCATCGTTGGTCTGCTTGAAGGCTCCACCTTTGTTTGGGCAAAGGACACAATCCACAGGGCGAGAAGGGGACTGTAAACAGCAGCGGCAAAGCCACTGGCCCTCGGGGATATAGGGCACGCCGTAACACTCCTGGTGCACGGCCAGATTGCAGATATCACAGAACAGGATGACGTTGCTGTTGTGACACTCGTCATCCATGCAGACGCAGCAGAAGGCATCCTCATCGATGAGGGTCTGCTGAGCCCCGTTGTTCCGGCTCTCAAGGTACGACTCCTTTTCCAACCGATCCACCAGCAGCTCAAAAGTGTCAGCAGAAACTGTCCCGTAACCATCATCCCTTCTCTTCTCGTTGACCATTTCCAGCCACGCCAGATCCTCCTCATCCATGTCATACTCCACCTCTACATCGAGGTCCTCGGGAGGCTTTTCAATGTACCGGTAGTAGGAGGGAGGGAGAGGAGGGGCCTCGGGCTGGCTGAAGGAGTCCACCACACGGAAGGTGGGCTGGGGTAAGTGTAAAGACGTCCCTGGTGCATGTTTGGAGCAGGAGTCCTTCTTCTTGCCTTTGGAAGGTGTTTTCTTAGATTTGGAAGGGAAAAGGGGTTGCTCGCTGTTTTCCTTGTTGCTGTTGCACTCTGTGATGTCCTGGGCAGTCAGCTCGTCCTCCGTGATGATTTTTAAGGGATCGTAGATGCTGATGCGATGAAGCCGCCCATCGATGTCTACCTCCACGATCCGCTGGGCCTGAGCATACGTCAGAGTCTCCCGAGTCGGCGAGCACTTGAGGCTGTAGGGCGAGGGAGAACGCCTCCCCTCCAGGTTCTGCCGGGACCTCCTCCGAGGCTTCCTCATCGCTGCGCTCCAGAAACCCTGTAACAAAACAGGACAGGGGCCAGCGTAAGCCAAGGAGACAAGCAAGGAGCAGCACAGATTCAAAAACTCACTCAGCACTGCAATAGAGAAACATTTCTACTACAGACTCCAGCGATTTCAGGCTTGCTGAGTTTTTACACCTTTTTCGATACACGCCAGTAACGGATATATCAACCAGTTCTTGCAATGTGTATCAGAGCAATGCACAGCACCCTCCAACCTTCTCTATTTGCATCTCAGGAGACGTATATACCCCCACACCACCAGATGAGAAAAGCTCAAATTAATTTTACA
Organism: Cariama cristata; assembly: GCF_000690535.1. Taxonomy (NCBI): domain Eukaryota; kingdom Metazoa; phylum Chordata; class Aves; order Cariamiformes; family Cariamidae; genus Cariama; species Cariama cristata. Next base: position 46,332 of record NW_009602217.1, read on the forward strand.
GCATGGCATCCGAACACCCTGCTGTGCATTCAGCTCAACAAACCATTCAGATCCCCCGTAATTCGAACAGTACTTATCGCATCTGCTTGCACCATTCACAGACTAAGTTCACACAAGCCAAGGAGTTCTTCTCTGTTCTTTCGCCCGTGGCTTTTCTTTTATATCCCCAATAGCAAACAAAACGTGCTGGATGTCCTCCAGGTGGAAAGGAAAGCACTGTTCCTGTCCTATGAAAGCAGTTCCCAATTTATTTTTTTTTTTGTCACTGAGCTCCATCTGAGGAAACTAGCAGCGCTCCCTCAGTCCAGGAGGGAGCTCCTCCAAGTTTCCCCACCATGGCTGCTGCCACCACGAATTCTTCTTTTCCCATACTGCGGACGCAAAAAGTCCCGTTATGAAAAATCACCCTCCAGCTTTGCTTTCCCTTCTCTCGCAGACGTAGCTGTTCCTTACACCCCTCTCCAGGCAGTGTGCACCGAACGGACCGTGTCCTTCCCAACATGTCACAAAAACCCAAATAAAACCAGAGGATGAACTGAGCACCGTAGCCGGTGCTAGATGTGCATCCCTTCTGCTCTGCGGTGGGATCCATGAGGAAGCAAAGGAGAATGAGCAAGGGAACAAGCAGCAATGGATCCAGACGGACTTACTAGCTCTGGCTAGTATTAGCCCCTCTGGAGCCACAATCCGTGTTCAGGTGCCTCAGCTGGTTCTGCACGGAGGGTCTTTAGGAGTAGGAAAGCAGCAAGGCAGCTTCTAGACCGCGCCAGGAACCGTGCAATGGTATTTGCTTAACGGCAAGCCCAAGCCAGCTCTGCCCTCGCAAACTGCTAATCAGCAACCCAGATAATTATTTGAGAATCGGCTCCTGACATTAAGGAGGTGCCCGTCAAGGGGGAGCGGAGCAGAAGCCTGGAGCCGGCGAGATGAGCTGGGGGAGGATGGAGACGTGGGGATGTGAGGGTGAAGGAGGGAGGCAGCGAAGAGGGAAAGTGGAGAGGAAGCCAAGTGAGTAACGCAAGCGAGAAGGGCAGTGTCAGGGATGGGAACATGAGTTGTGGGAAGAAAGGGGCTGAGGCACAGACAAGCCAAGGAAAGAGGGAGAGAAAACAAAGAAAAGCAAATGTAAAATCTCCCCGAGAAGATAAGTCAGCCCAGAGCTTATCTGTTGCTACACAGAGGCCTGAATCAGCACCTCACCCTTACTTAGAAGCAATCCACACTTTCAGCCCCTTTCTGTGGGACCCGCAGACAAGAAAACACACTGCAAACCCATCCTTTGTACTTAACCGTTGCATTTTTCCTGCTCTGTGAAGGATATAGCTCTACAAATCCTCAATCGTGTGAGTCAGTGCAAGCGGCACCTTGCAGGACCAGGACCTACAAGAAGTCCTGAGCTTATTCCAGAAAGAAGTCACCAATTCCAAGAGCAGCACATTTTTCTTTAAAACACTGGCTCTGGGAACCACGAGATTAAGCCACGATACAACATGTGTGCTAAGAAACAAACAGGCTTTGGGAAAAGTTTCCAAACTCTCCTTTGCATCCCCAGAAAAAACAGTTCCAGTACACCCACCCGTAATGATGGAGCCCGTAGGCGCAGTTTAATTTCAGATATAAATTATGAGATGGCAATTTCCACCTGCAAATACAGGTACCACAAATTTCAGGACCTTTGCCTTAAAACTCCTATCAGCCACTTGATGAGCAGGCTGCAGACACCCAACGGCACTTGTCCCAGCCGAGCTCCAACGGCTTCACTCAGCAGGAAAAAAGAATTTTAAAATAAGGGTATAAAGGCAACTCGATCATCAAATGAAAAAACTAGAAAATCCTGCTGACGAACAGGTCTCTTACAATTCAGGCGGGTATGAGCAGAGAAGATAGCGGAGGCAAAAAGATACACGAGCAAAAAGGTATTAGAGGATAAAGTAATTGGCATGAGCTGACCACACTCAAAATTAATATTGTGTTCAGGAAAAACGAGGCATTAGCCAATTGCTGGGGGTGCTGAGGGACCAGCAAATTTCAGTGAAGCAAGCACCCGAAGGAAGGGTTATTTTACCTGCTGATGGGAAAAACAAGGGTACGGGGCTCCTGTTGCTTTAGTGAAACAATCAGTATATCGTCTAGAGAAATTACCCAAAGAGGGCTTTCCACCACAGCAACCGACTGCCGTAAAACAACCCATTTGTAAAACACACAATTACTTAGCGCTAAGTGGAAGCAGCTAAAATGGCACGGAAATTGCTGCCAGCGAGAGCCGAGTGCCTGGGAAAAGACATGAACGTGGATATTAAGAGAGACGCAGCTACCCACCTCCAAAATACCTTGAAAGCCGGAATGAAATGAACTCGGACACACTGAGCTGAACGCTGTGACCTTGTCTGCAACAACAGAAACTTCTAAACAGGAATCTAGGAATGTTTTGATCTCCTTGGCACACTCGAAAATACCTCCCAGCCACAGATAAAAAAAGAATCCCTCTGCAAACAGCACCCGCGCACGCTGAAATGCTAACCAGACTTGACTTCAGCAGGGTTAAATGCTATTTCAGCCCACGCCGATTCTGTCCCACCGTGGACAAAGGTTGCTGATGTGAAAGCAGAAAGTTCAAACAGTCGTCCTCTCGCCGTCACCACAGCGTGCTCGAGGCTTTCCAAAAACCTCCCATCATCCGTTTCCGCTGGGTATTGTGCCAGGAGCAGGGGCTGAGGTTCCTAGAGAGCACAACTGAGCAAACAACTTGGCTACAACGCCCAAAGCCGCTGGGAATGAACTTAATTCTACCCCAGGAGTTTGTTCAGGAGAGGTTCAATGCTCCTGAGCAGCAGCTTTTACATCTTTGGGCCAGAGATGCCCGGGGGGCTGCAAAACGCAACTAAAAAAAAATATCAAACCTGTCATCAGAAGACTTAAATTTACTACAAAGGGGTCATAATCTCCACTGAAAAAAAACTGGAGAGATCCTCTTAGCAAACATCATCACAACACAGGCCCTTATTTATACACGCAGCCTGGAAAACCCAGCACAAGTGGATCCTCTAAAGGAAAGCTAAATATTGCCACGATTTACACCCACGCAATACTGCGCTGGCCATTTCCAAGGGTCAGAGGCACCCTCTCGCACCGCAGCAGACCTCCGTCTCCTTCCCACCGCAGCCCTTCTTTCCAGCCTTCCCACGCTGACCAAGGATTTTCCTTCCAGCACCGGGTTTCTTTGCTAACCTGCGGAGGACACAAGGCTGGAGCTCAAGGCAGTGCTGCTGGGGGAGTTCCCTGGCCCATTCCAGCACGGCATGGGGATCCCAGTGAAGAGCGAGGTCTCTCAAGGATGAAGGACTTTGGTGATTTGCAGCGAGGAGAAGGCCACCTGGACCTGGGCGGGCAGCATCAGATGGGAACAACGTGGCTCTCATTGCACTCTGGTGCACGGCATTTACGGGCAACGGCTACAGCTCACACAGCCCTGAAGGGTTTGGGGTTCGATGTTACCAAAGACTGTCTCTCTTTGGTACACCAAGTCAAACACAAGGTCTGGAGACGTTCCTCTGCGTCGCTGTCCCGTGCTGGCAGCCACGCAGCTCCGAGCAGGCCCTTGTTGCTGTTTGCTGGGATTTAAAACCCATTCCTGCGCTGTAGGTAACAAACACCTACGGAGCTACTTAAGAAACACATCTGTAAAATAAAAGCAGCGGATGCCAGAGGAAAAAAACAGCCTGGAACAGTCGCAGCCCCCTTTCCACATCTCTTTTGCCACCCAAAATGCCAGGTGAAACTCCTGCTGCCCTCGCCGATGTCTCTCCGTGTTCCCACCACGTCCATGCTTGCCACGGGGCCATATTCCCCTCGTGCACTTGCCGAGGGTTTATGTTCCTCACGCCTGCAACGAAGTGTGTCAGTGCTCAGCAGACATGGCAGAGAGCTGCCTGCCCTGGCACACACAGAGATGTTTATCGACCCCCTGGTATTTCTGTAACCCGGTCGAGCTGATGGAAGATGCACTAGGCCACGGGAGGGGAGCTCGCCCTGGAGCGGGGAGGGTGCGATACATTATTTTGGGCTGCAGAACAAGTTTAAGGTAAAGTCTGGGTTCAGCAACAGATGGTGTGCGCCATGAGCTGCGTCTGGCCTCAGCAACAGGGCTCTGAGGGAACCGTGACATGCTATGAGCTGCATCTGGCCTCAGCAATGTGGCTGAGGGAACCGTGACATGCTATGAGCTGCATCTGGCCTCAGCAACAGGGCTCTGAGGGAACCGTGACATGCTATGAGCTGCATCTGGCCTCAGCAATGTGGCTCTGAAGGAACCATGACATGCTATGAGCTGCATCTGGCCTCAGCAACAGGGCTCTGAGGGAACCATGACATGCTATGAGCTGCATCTGGCCTCAGCAATGTGGCTCTGAGGGAACCGTGACATGCTATGAGCTGCATCTGGCCTCAAGAGCAGCTGAGGGAACCGTGACATGCTACGAGCTGTCTCAAGTGCCAGCCAGGAGATCCTCTCAGGAGCTCCTCTGTGCAGCGAGGGCCACCAGATCCCTGCAGGGAGCCCCGGTAGCAGCCAGCGATCTGGGTCAAGGCACAGCCGCCCCCGGGGGAGAAGAGGGCGCGGCGGGTGCGTGCGATGAGCTACGCCGGTTCTCAGCACCAGGCCCACCGCCCCGCGAGGAGCGAAAAAAGTCCCTAAGGAGACAGGAACTAGGGCGGGGGAGAGCGAAAGAGAGCGCAGGCATGACCAGAGAGTTATTGGCTGTCGCCGCCGTCCATCCCAGCTCCACCACCAATAGCAACGTAAGACCTTCCGGGTCTAAAGGAGGGTGCGCTCGGCCCCGCCTGGGCCAATAGCGTGGGAGAAGGTGGGCGGGGCCCCCACGGGCGCCGCGAACAGGGGGGACCAAGATGGCGG
>NW_009602218.1:0-7955 GCF_000690535.1 Cariama cristata
TTCCCTGGTCCTGCTGGCCACACTATTCCATATACAAGCCAGGATGCTATTGGCTTTCTTGGCCACCTGGGCACACTGCTGGCTCCTATTGAGCTGGCTGTCAACCAACAACCCCAGGTCCTCTTCTGCTGGTCAGGTTTCCAGCCACTCACCCCCAAGCCTGTAGCGTTGCATGGGGTTGTTGTGACCCAAGTGCAGGACCTTGCACTTGGTCTTGTTGAACCTCATACAATTGGCCTCAGCCCATTGATCCAGCCTTTCCAGACCCCTCTGTAGAGCCTTCCTACCCTCCAGCAGATCAACACTCCCACCCAACTTTGTGTCGTCTGCAAACTTACCGAGGGTGCACTCGATCCCCTCATCCAGATCATTGATAAAGATATTGAACAGAACTGGCCCCAATAGTGAGCCCTGGGGAACACCACTTGGTTGTTCCCACACACAGGGGCTAGCAATTGTGAGACTTCTCTCAATTGCTTCTAGAATATTTTGTCTACTTCTTCGTCCTGGTTGGGTGGTCTATAACAGACTTTGTTGGCCTTCCTCCTGATTCTTACCCACAAACACTCGGTCTTATTATCACCATCATTAAGCTCTAGACAATCAAAATACTCCCTAACATACAGGGCTATGCCACTGCCTCTACTTCCTTGCCTATCCCTTCTGAAGAGTTTACAGCCATCCATTGCAGCACTCCAGTTGACTTTCAGCCAATGAGTTATAAATTGCACTGACTTCTGTAGAAAAATGAGTAGGTATGCACTATAATACTTAGTGTATTTCCTAGAAATCCACACGGTAAGAACAGAAGTGGACTAAGGGAGATTTATTACACTTACTTACAGAATATTCACTAAACTTAGTATGTCAGCTGAACTCCAAAATCCCCAAAAGCAGAAGAAAGTATTCTATGCTCTTGTTTGCTGTATATTTATTTTTAGAATATGCTTTGTAACAAAAATAGTGAGAGACAATAATGATTAAATGTTTTCTGATGTTGAATTTTTCCATTTGTAATGTATTTAGTCGAAACAATAAATGAGTTTAATCAATATGTAGGTCTTCAACAGACTTTTTTAAAGAACATCTTGTTGCAAAAGTTTAACTTTTCATTTTGCGAAGAATGGTATGTTTTCTTTGTTTGTTTGTCCACTGTTTCCATGGTGTGTTCTACTAAAAGAATTCACCAGGCCATAGAGAGGCAGACTCTCTCCTGCTGGCTGGTCCAAGTCAGATAGAAACCTCTAGAAAGAGAAAGACAGAAAACTCTCTGAGATCCACTGGGTAGCCCAGTTAGAAAACAGGCACACAGTTTTCCAGAGGCACAGAAGAAATAGCGCTTTATTCTAGGAACACATGGAGGCATATTAAAGATTGTGGCCCCCCAAAGTGGTGCTAAAAGTTGCTAGTTTAAGAAGAAAAAGAGAGATGTTGTTCTGCAAGGGATCAGTGGAATTTTTAGCATGCCCTTCATATTACGATCTCTCTTGACTATATCTAATCTTCTCTGCGTTAAAAGTTCATTCCAAAGTCCTTAGTGTGTTTCTTTTTCTAGGAGAGAGAAAGTGCATTGTTTTGTTTTGTTTGTTTTCTGATAAATGAAAATACTAAAGATTAGAAGATCTTTCAGTGTTTCTGATGTGCGTACTTAAGGCAGAGGAGCAGGCATATCCACATTGAAGATCTAGATGACTTGCAGCCACATCACAAAATTCATGTATCTGTGATTAACAGCTGTGTGATAGTTAGTACAATGATTTTAGATGTCATCATTACTGGAACATATGTGGTGTGTTCCAGTCAGAACAAAAATGGCTCGAAGCAGCATCCAGAAGAAAAGTTGAGCTGAATAGTTATGGAAACTTATAACTATATAAACTCTATAACAACTGTATTTCTGTAGGTCTAAAAATTTTACATAAGCAAGATTTGTTACATTGCAGTTTCTATTTTTTGCAAAGCATTAAAGGAAGCTGGAAGCCAAATCAGAGACTACAAAAAAGAACCTTGGGTGTTTTCCTAATTACAAAGAATCCATGGCCAGCTGGAAGTTAGAGCAATGTGTGCTTAACTGCTCTGAATAGTCTATGTTTTACATGCAGTAGTCTGTGCATATTTGCTCTGATTGCTCAAGGGGAAATAGTTACTGTTTATGAAAGATTGTCCATTATTCCTCAATTAGAGGGAAAACACATTCTATAACAGGGAAAATCCGGTTGCTGTTCTGTAGACTTCGAGAGAAATCCCTTCTTACTGATACCGTGTACCATAAATAATTCCAGTTATATTACTCATGCAAGGTGCTATGTAAGCAAAGGGTCAAAATCTTCTGAATTTTTAAATACACCTTGAATCACTATGAATTTATTGTAAAATTGTAATTGAATATGAGACAGCATATGAACGGTAAGGAATTCATGTTCAGTTGTGCTTTTCTTTCTTCCTCCATAATCTAGGGTTAGAAAGGACAAGAACACAAAAAAACACAGTACATGAAAGAATGCAGTCCACTTCTCAGTTTCTGACACAGAAACAGAGTAGACAAGGTTTAAACTTCTCCTTCCCCATTAATTATTTGTCTCGGGGGGAATATGTGGAAAACAGTATTTATATTGCACATCCCTGTAGGACTGGTGTCTGCATGGGTCTAGGTGGTTGATTAAGGCAACCTTAGTGTTCCTTACAGTTCAGTAAGGCAAAGAGACAATTTCTTCTATTCTTACTTTAAGTGGTTAATTATAAAGCTTATATTAAAACTTAATTTAGACCATAGTATACACAGATTTGGAGTAAGGTAATTCAGTAATATATGAAATCTCTTGCTCCAAAAAAAGATCTAACAGAAATTCTTTCTTAGTGATGACATTAAAAAAAATGATAAACAACAAACAAGGTCGCTACACTAGATGTAGTGTATTTTTTGCAATGCTGCGAAAGCTTTGTATCTGTTTTAATACTTACTTAAAGATGAAAGATGCCCCCCCCGTTTCTATTAGGAATTTGTCCTAAAATTTGTCCTATTTCTGGGTCTGACACTGGTATTAATTTTCATTTTCCTAATGTTTGTCTTTCATTATTTTACAGATAATAATATTTTAGTCCAAGATTTTGAACTCTCCATGGGTCTGTCTGTGCTGTTCACGCTGGAGTTGTGTTTGTGGTCTATACAGAGAAGAATATTTGTTCCTTGACAAAACAGAAGAAACATTATTCCGAGTATGAATTGTCAATTGTACATTTTCAACTTTTTTCTGTTCTTACAAAAAATATTTTCTGGGTTTACCCAATCTTGTAAGGTCTTTTCCTGTTTGAATAAAGCTATAACCAAGTGAATTGTCAATTGTACATTTTCAACTCTTTTCTGTTCTTACAAAAATTATTTTCTGGGTTTACCCAATATTGTAAGGCCTTTTCCTGTTTGAATAAAGCTATAACCAACTCAGAGAGCCAAAATCACGTCTCATCTCCCCGCCCTAACTTCATACTGACTCCAGATTTGGAGAGAGACACAAATGGGCCAAGATCTGCACCCTGATTTCTATAGAAAAGGAACCTGTGTATGCAAGTATACAGGTTGTATCAGTCTCAGGGTACTGCAACCAGCCTACTGGAACCTTCAGTGTTCACTGACCAAGTCAATTAAGTTACATTTTGAAAGTTTTTCATTAACTAAAAAACTCAATCCAACCCAAACCAAACCCCCACATTTTCTTAAGAAAGACCTTAAACTGTTACGTGTCTCCTGTCAATTAAATAGTTATGGAGACAAGCAGATGTCTGCAAGCACATACAATCAAATAAATTTCCATAAACTTTTCTCTTAAGGAAAAACAAATAAATGCAAATTTTAAAGATCCTAAACAATCAGACAAAAGCAACATCAAGTAGCAGGTACAGGCCTGGTCATATTCTATAGTGTATTGAGATAATTCCATATAACCTCAAAAGGGAAGATGCAGGTGTTAGCTTCAGGTCCCTCAGGTTTGTGAAATTGTACATCATTCTATCTAAATTATTTTTACAAGAATTAATATATATTTTCTTTTTTACATAAAAATTTGTAATCCAGTATGGACGAGAAGAAGGGAAACAACAGTAATTCCTTTCAGTTTAGGAGTGTGAAATGCTGCTTCTGCTTATCTGAAAAGAGTAAAACATGTATTATCCTTGCTGTTCCTTTGGGTTGTTTTACTGCTCAGAAATAGTTATTCAGAGTATCTTTCTGTCTTACTCTGTGATCACTCTAGGGCTTAGCAAGTTGCATTTCTATACTAGACACCTAATTTCTAAGGCTTTTTAAAGTGTTTGTAGAAATCATCTGCATATGATCCCCAGAGACAGGAATAAATGTGACATAGCTATATAAACAGTATCTTCTCCATAGGAAGTGATAAATATTCCTAGGGTATTAGGCCAGGGCAGCACAATTTTTCACTCCAGTGTGTCTGCATGTGCACTGTGATCTTTACTGTGTTGTCAGTACAAGAAAGATCCTACTTTTCAAATAAATGTTTAACTTTAGGCACATTAACAACCAAATTCATGCTAATAGACCTATTTGCATAAGTATACATGTGAAAGTTCACAGAAATAAAATAAATTCCTCAAATTAAGTATTCTACATTTATGTTTGTGAGTTAGTGGACCCTCATAAAACCAAAGTGAGCTTGATTTTCCTTTTGGTTTTAAACAAGATCTTTTGACTGCTGAGGGAAAAAAAAGCAAAGCAATAAGACAACGATAAAAAAAATTAAGTTAACTTAAAAGGACAAAGGGAGAAATGAGATTTAGGTCTCAGTGCTAGATACTTATCAGAACTCTTCAGGGTCATGAAATCTATGCCAGCACTGTTATGTTTTTTGGTTGAAATCATAGCACATTACTTCAGTACTGTCTCTCAGTCCGTTAAAAATCCAACTGTGGAAAAAAAGGTCAAATGAGATCTGATAAAATGGCTTAGATGCTTCATTTGATGTTGCAGTTGTTTCTTTAGTTCAACTACTATTTTTTATCACCTTGGTTTCATGGTCCAATTCTTTTGATAACAGTGGTAGAAAATAATAAGTATATCATAACACTAGGCTCATTTTGTAAACTCAATGTAGGCTGTGTGTGCTACGTTATTACATTGGTTTTTAAAATAATTAAGCTAAAAACAGGACAAGATTTTAGTTTCCTGAATTTCAGGTGCCTGAAACCTGCTAGAATGGATAAAACAGAGCTCAAACAGTACTGGACTAGCACTTTATTAAGAATTTAGACTCCTTGGAATTTCTCTTCTCCTCCAATACCTGTAGTGTTCATATTGTACCCAATCCCAGTGCAGTTACTTATTCTCAGAGATTCTCAAAGTCCATGAACTGTGAGTATTGTAGCCTTCCTAATTTCTATCTCCACAGCAGACAAGTCCACAAATACCTCTTCTATGTTCTTTCAGGACTACAGACACGAGTCAGTTTCTTTTCCGTCGCTGAAGCTGAGTCCACCTCAAATTCTGTCAAAAAATGTGCAGGTTGCCAATTTTAGAAAAGGCAAGAGATTCTAGCTGCCATAACTTTTTGGATCCCTTGCCGCACAGAGTTAAGGACAGTTATGCTGACTGTCAACTGCAATTTTTTTGGTTTTTGTTTTGTTGACATTGCTATGCCTGGGAAAGAAATAGATAAGTATATGATAATCAGATTGTCTTTCTGCAATGTGAATTCTTACATTGCCATTTTATGATTACATTAATTGTTTTGAGGTCTTTTCCTTATACAGTGTTTTTATTTTCTGCGAGTTTTCTTCATTATCTCTAAGCTGAAGCAGCTTGACTTTCGCAAAATCATAAGCAAATAGAACTGGAGACAGGTGACATTATGACAGCCACGTTGCTTATTCTCTTGCACTTCCCTCAGAAGTTATTATACTATGAAGGAGCTAGATTTGCCTCCCAGGCTGTCCTGCAGCAGGCCCTGTGTCCTGATTTGGCTGAAACAGAACTATTTCTGCTTTCAGTAGATTATTCTCTTTCCTTCAGTTAAGTTTTCTTACTAACTGCCCTGTCTGGAGCTGACTACAGGCTTTGGGCAGTGGCTGCTTTCAGAGCTGATGGCAGTTAATGTCTGTAGCTGTTTCTGGGGCAGGAGCGGGATTGTTATGCAGAAAGGCTCATGGGTGTGTGCTTGTTCCCTGCGGGCTCTCTTGGTCTCCGCTGGGCTCCTCCTGGGGGGAAGGCAGAGGAGGGGTCGCACCCTCGGGAAGCTGCAGGGGGCTCAGGTAGCCCAGGCCTGACCAATGCAGTATTCCATCCCACCCACGGGAATATTCAGTATAAAGCTCGGGGGTCACAGGGGTCAGCCTTCTCTTTTCCTCCCGGTCGGCATCCTGATGGGACTTTGCTCGCTCTCCTGCCTCCGACCCTGACCGTGCACCCCTCAATCCGGTTTCCCGCCTGCTGTGCAGTCGAGTTCTGGGACGTCCAGGTGCCCACCCTGTCCTGTGCGCAATGCGAGCTGCCACAGCGTGGTACGCAGTCCCGTAGTCATCATCGGGAAGGGCAATATTGGTTTTGTATATTTCTATTTCCATTAGTAGTGGTATTAGTTCTAATATTATTTATACTTTTTTCTCTGTTGTTGTTGTATTAAAGTTTGTTTTAAGTTTCACACCCATAAGTCTATCTCTCTTTTCTCCTCTCCTTCCCCTTCTGGGAATGGACAGGGTTAACAGAGAGCGTCTGCCACCCGCTTTAAGCCCTGGTCCAGCCTTAAATGGTGACACCCTGCAACCCTACAAGAGCATGCTGAGGCCCTGAACTCAGGTCTCACTCTGATCTCTGGTCAGCTTATTGCCCAGTTTGCTTCAGACCTGGGAGCTGCAAAGCTCTTCCAACTCCAGGGTTCAGGCATGGACATGGACTCAAGTAGATGACTGAGGTTTTCTTGGGTTTGAGCATTCTTTCTATTCTTTCTTCTGACACAGTTTTATTTTAGTGTTTCAGATATTCCGATATCACTTTTCTCACTTCTGAAGCCATCTTCACTGATCCAAGAGGAAAACTGAAATTAATTTCATAATCCTGTAACTGATAAGGCTGATCTCAAATTTATAAAATTTACCAAAAAGAACTGTCTAGTAAAAAGAGATGTGATTCAAGTGTTATCATGACATTTCTCCCGGGAAGGTATATTTTGTTCTTTGAGACACTAGGTCCCTTGACCATGACAAGAGCCTGAGGAATAATTTGAAGAGGTGTTACTTACTGAAGACATTTATGCCGGGATCATAAAATATTTTAGTTGTTTGCAGCTTAAACATCGTATCTGCTGATCAGCCAGGGCAACCTCTAAAGGAAATATTTATTGAGCTGAATCATCCTCTGGAGATGTCTCTTTTTCTTAATTAACTAGTGAGTTCTGCATCCCAATGAGTTATTAGGTTCCTAGTTTCCCCTTCCCTACTTCCCTCCCCCCTGTCCTGTGGTACCATGGCCACAGCAGGGGCAAGGCAGGTCTCTCTCAGGGGGCCAGGATGCCCTTGACAGGTTGGAGTCAGTCCCCTCTGCCTTCACTCTCCTGTAACTGTTGCTGCTGTGGGTTAATGGACATATAGGTTAAAAAACAAAACAAAACAAAACAAAAACAAACACCAAAAACAACTGGTGAAATCTGAATACTAAATATAAGGAAGCAGAAAGAATCAGAACACTAGTGAATGAAAGTATTAAAAAACCCCTTCCTCTTATGGATTAAGGCTATGGAAAAAAGAGTGAGGAAGCAAGAGCAATTGCATTAACAGAGTGCAAGGAATTCTTCATTGTGTTATAAAGACTGCTGGATTTAAACTGCAGTGGCAAATATGTGCCGTCTTTTGCTCCTAGAAATACAAGATAGCAAGAGTTCTAGCAGTTTCTGGAATTTTAGAGAGAGCGCTTGGGTTTTTTAATCAGTGCTACCTGAATACTTGTCTGTTGT
>NW_009602218.1:7976-19284 GCF_000690535.1 Cariama cristata
CACTCTTTCTCCCACTTCCTGAGAGGCAGTGAGGAAAGGAAAAAAAAAAAAAAAAGAAAAAAGAAAAGTAGTAGACTTGGGTAACAAAAAAGATTGGCTCCAGTGATCCAATGTACTGTTTTTTTATGGAAACTGACTGTCTTTTAAGGTTATCACAGAGCTATTAACTGAAAGCCCAAAATCTGTACTGCAGGGCATATAACCACATCATAAGAAACCATGCCCTTCTGCTAGTGGTATTATAGAATCCTTTATTTAGCAGGCACTTTGATGTGTTATCTTACAAGAAAGATAGAGTAGGATAAAAGTCTTCAGTCTTTATGCAGCCATGGGGGAGTCTGATTTACATCTCATACGGAAAAAATAATTTTGCGCCTCTGTCCTGGCCTCACAGGTCTATTTCTACATAAACCATAATGCCACACAGTAAAGAAAGTTTTTAATTTCGCTATTTTAAAGTTGCCATTTTTTGTTTCATTTAGGCTACCATCCTTCTAGTGTATTTCTCTACCAATTTCAATATCAAAAGCAAAAGGTGCATTAAGAATCAGAGGATAAAATCAGCTACGCTTTTTTTCATGTGCAATGTCACTACGCTAATGTAGGCAAACCTGATTTATATAAAAGCTGAAACACTTACGTGGTAGATAGAGCAGTCTACAAGAAAGTTGAAAGCATTTAACCCTGCTTACAGATGACTACAACAGTTGCATGGAATTAATCAGAGGTTTGGTACTCATGATTTGTCTGAAACATTTTGGAGTTTCTTTTCTCTTCCTTGAAATCAAAATATGCTTTTTGTTTAAGAGTTAATTGTAGAAGATCATTTCAGTGCAAGCCTGCTAGGAGACAATACATGAAATATCACATTTTTAAAATACAAATATTTCAGGCTGAAAATTAAGAGATTACGCTCATTTGTTTTTGATATATACTTCTTACTATACCTTGAGTAACTTTCTCAATTTAAAAGACAGATTTGCCCCATTAAATCTGCAAGACAATAGCAAGCATTTTCTTTGCTTTTTCCTCCTCAGTATCCTTCCTACGACATTCCAATCTTCTTTTTAAAACTGCTTTCTGAATTAGTTACATTAATATCTTTTTCTACCTATATGAAAAACATTACAGCCTTTCAGTAATTTCCCTGCTCTCGTTTTCTCTCCTTCACCCCTGCACATACACAGGCACCATCACACACTATTGTTTTTAGTTGGAAAACATGAAAATATGTCACAAAATCAGAAAACTTTATACCCAGTTTGCAGTGCTGTAACAAGTAAAGCCTTGCCCAGCTAAGAAACAAGATCCATGGTCCTTTTCTGTTGTTTCTTTGAATTTTCATCATAAATCCAATGCACTGTGAAAGTCATCATGTATAATTTGGAAGAATGTTCTCATTTGGGAGCTCTTAGTGTTTTGGAGAGGGAAACTGGAATGACAGATGACTTTGCCAATGAATATGAGGAACAGCTGTGCTGGTTTCTTGGAAGACATACTTTCAAATACAGTTGTAAATATTCCTATTAAACACTTCATAAACACTATAGCTTCCAAAAAGAAGATATAGCTCAGTAGCTGCAAGAATCCTTAAGCTATGACCCCCATGTAATATATTTTCCCCCAAATGATCCTACTGATGAACACTGATTAGATCTGGATATTTTATTTCAGGTCTTTTATCAAGTGCATTATTTTGCACTTTGCAGCATTATTATTTTTGAATATGTATTTAAACTTTTTCATTCAGCTTTTTAAGGATGCTGAATAATAGGGGAGAAAAGTTAATAATTTACCTTACTTCACTCTCACTTCAATAAGTATGTTGTTTGATAAATATTCTACAGTCATCTCTGAAAACCTCTGAACACCTCAAAAATGAAAGAAAAAAATCTGAAGTCTTCTCCAGATGTCTGATATTTCATCTAAACCAGTCATTAGAAGTATTTTCCTTCTATTTGTTTTGAAGCTTAAGAGCAGTAACTGTGATTAGATTGCCACATTTGTACTTGATACCTTTACACTATTTATCTTGGAAGAATTCTGCGTTTGTTGTCTGACAAATAATAGAGATTATGAAACAACAGTTATAAATAAATAAATACTGTAAAATCTTTTGTCACAAAATATGGTATATTTTAAAGATTAATGTTTAACACATTCTTCACTGCTTACAGAAGATGTTTAAGGATAAAAAGAACAGTCATGTAGTACATTAGTCAAATCTACTTAACAATAAAATACATAATTTTGATCAGATACTCTATTCTTCACGCAATTAAAAAGACCACCTGTTAGAGAAGAACTACTTAATATAGCTGATAGCATCATAGATTTTGTTGTATATGTTTAAGTGTTGTTCTGATTGGAGACCTTGTCTTAAATGAGTTTATCAGTAGATATGGACCATTTACAAAACACATTCTTCATATATTTTCAATTCAGGTTGAATATAGAGAATCATTAAATCTGTTATTTCACCTGCATATACTGATTATGAACTTCGGAACTACAGCATTATACACTTTTGATCTGACAGTCTAGGTGAGCAGCTATAAAAGATGAACATTTCTTTTCACTGAGGCAGACATCAAAAGCAAATATACATTAATGTAGACTTACTGTGACAACAAGGACTTTAAAAGTATTGGTTAGCATGTCCGATGATTTTAAAACTCCTCTTTGATTTCTGGTGGGTAATATTAGTCAACTCTAAACCACAGAAGAATAAATATATGGAAAGTTACATGCAATGGGACAGAATTATTAAATTTGTGTGAAGATATTGATGTTGGTCTTCATATGCAGTTAGAAGAGTACCTCTGTTATTCGTCTAATTGTATGAAGCATTTCTTTAAACAAAACAAAACAAAGTAAAACATCCACAAAAACTAAGCTAACAAAAATTTAATAGATTAAAAAAAATGCACCTTTATCTACACTAAACTCTGGAAATATTTCTTATGCAAAAATAAGATAAATTATGTGGACTAGTTATTGCATTGTTTTTCTTAATTCATGGTTTAAAAAGCACAGAGCAAGATTGCCTTTTTAAGACTTTTCAGAAAATGTTATTATAAAACTGAATGTTGCTGTATTTACATGTAGCATGTTTGCTGGGTCAATTGTTCTGACTTGTCTTGTGATCAAGAGACAGCACAGCCGTGGGTCATTATATGAATATTTGCATGTCATACCAAGCAAATAAGCAATTCACATTGTAATAGAGCTATTCTTATAATCTTTTCAAAATAAAAACTTCTTCCTAAACTTAATTTTCCCAATCTTTTAAAATATTAACTGGCTTTACATTGAAAATTATTGCAGGGACAACAAACTCTAACACAAAATGTTAGCATAACATTAATACTTCTATTTAAATGTACCATTAATGTTCTCTTGCTCTGGTTTTCCTTACAGTTATTACTTAACTTTGGACGATCAAAGATCCTCGCTCATAACACTAGACAGCTATCTTCTAGGAGCTATTCAAGCAGTAAAGAAAAAGACAGCTCTTTTCCAGGGAATTTTGAAACTTACTTGTTTCACACTGTGATCCACTTGCTGAGAAAGTCCGTTGAAAGTTTTTGTACACTGGGACACTAAATTATTCAGAGTCTAAGATATGTGTATGCCTTTTTCTTATATGGTACTAAGCTGATTTCTGAAATTCAACTTATGTCAAATGAAGCATTTGCAATCACTCATATGGTAAAAAATATACATTTATAATAATAATAATAATGATAATAATAACAGAAAGAAGTTAATCCAGTATGCAGTCGTGTCTTTATATAGTGGAAAGTGGATTTAACCAGATCAGGTGATACACTGCATCCTACTTATGTTGCTTCATGTTTTTACCAGTCTGAATTTTCAAGGTATGCCATATATTACATGTTAGACATAGTGGTAATGTAACTTCCTTGTCTTAAAAGGACATTGCACCACTTTCTGGATACAATACCATAGTAACAAGTCTTACTCTTCTCCCCCACTGTTTATCTTTCACTTTTGACTTAGGCAAATAAAGATTGTGCAATAGAATGGCATGTGTCTTACGTAACATCTTCAAAGTGATTGTGATTAAATTTTTTAGAATTTGTCCTTTCAGCAAAATAATCTTACTGGGAAAATTTGTAAGTACTCATGCAACTATACTGTAAAACAATTTCTAGAGATTGCAATAATTGTTTTGTCTTTTAAACTTTTTTGGTATAAGCACAACATTGCATTTATTGCTTTCCTTTAAAAAGTGCAAAGATGTGACGCAGTCATAGGAGAAATGCTAAACAACTAAAAATTTTTTTGACAGATTTTGTTCTCGATGAACACCTAGTGGTTTTCTTTCATAATTGCATTGCCTTCTTGATATTTGCAGTGTTTTGTAGAAAGAGAAGAGGAATATTTTTATTTACTTCAAATTAATGATGCAGTAGAGACAGTTACTTAGGAGTCTGAAAATATCTGCTGAGCAGCTACTTTGGTAGACAAAAGAAAACAGGGGGAGAAGTTTTTAGGCAACACTAGTCAGGTGTAGTTAATTTAGAGGAAGACAGTTGCCTTCAGAAATTAAAAATACATTTTTAACTATCTCTCACAGGGAAGGTTGAAATAAGTTTGCAAACATGTTCAGCCTCTAGAACACAAGTGACTAATTCTGTTTTGTTGAGAAGTAGTACAAACTGCATTTCAGACTAGTATAATGTTGATGTACAAGCACTGAAAGAGACTTTCAGCGTAAGCTTAAGACATCTAAGTTATGAAAGTCTAGCTTTTACTTTTTTTAAACTACATTGTTGTGGGATGTTTTTCTTTTCTTATTTTAAAACTCAATTGTAAATCTGTATCTTAGAAACAAAGTCATATTGCTGCTCATGTGTACTAACAATCTAAAATTATTTTCTGAATAGGAAGGAGTCATTTGTCTAAATATTTGGAAGTATCCACTCACTTTATTTTCTTACAACCATGAGGTTACAGTCTATTAACGTTTCATTATGAAAGCAAATCCAAATCCGTCACCTGGATATCAATCTGAGTGTGATCTGAGACCCACAATAAATCAAAACAGATATGTCTTAAGCTGGAGTACTGCATTCAGCTCTGGGCTGCCCATCACAAGAGAGACATGGACTTGTTGGAGTGGGTCCAGAGGAGGGCCATGAAGATGATTAGAGGGCTGGAGCACCTCTCCTATGAAGGCAGGCTGAGAGAGTTGTGGTTGTTCAGCCTGGAGAAGAGAAGGCTCTGGGAACAACTTACAGCAGCCTTCCAGTACCTAACGGAAGTTGGTGAGGGATTTTTTACAAAGGCATGTAGTGATGGGACAAGGGGCAATGGATTTAAACTGGAACAGGGAAGATTGAGATTAGAAATTAGGAAGAAATTTTTCACCGTGGGGGTGGTCAGGCACTCTAACATGTTGCCCAGAGAAGCTGTTGGTGCCACCTCCCTGGGAGTACTCAAGGCCAGGTTGGATGGGGTTTTGAGCAATGTGGACTAGTGGAAGGTGTCCCTGCCCATGGCAGGCGGGTTGGAACTAGATGATCTTTAAGATCCTTCCCAACCAAACCAGGCTATGATTCTATGATTCTATGATTAACTGCCCTGATACGACCTTATGATATGAGCCACACACGTGTTTCAGTCAGTATTTTAGCTTTGTAGAGTCTTATTCTAATTTATATTTATTTAGTTGACCATGAATTGGAGAAAGTTGAGTCTTGAGTGGGCAACTGATGTTTTAGGGGCAAATGCTGCTGGGTCCCAGCAGTGGTGCTATGGGGCATGTTCAGTTCTATAAAAGACTTTTAATGAATATTTGAGGACAGAAAAAGTAAAGACTTAGAGATATTACAGAAAATAAAACAAAGTGAAAACCAAAGATTAATCATACTTGGTTTTGATAATAACTTCCCAGAGAAAGATCTACAGCAGACCATATATCTCTTCATTAGAGAAGAATAGTGGAGGTAGTACTATGTAATCATTAGTTGAAGTGAAAAAAAAAAAAAAGAAAGAAGAGATGATCGTTATGATGTAAAGAGAAAAATTACATATAAAATATAAAAATAGAAGTGTTTTAAGTGGTTGGAATTAGCTAGCAGGATAGATTTTTTTTTTTTTTCCCAAGGAATGCTCTTCAGAATGATCTTGGTTTATATTCCTCTCATGTTATCTTCGTGTAAAATACAAGGCTTTGCTGATAAAGTTGAAATGTAAATAGCACACACAAGAAACAGGATGTCACACAGGAAGAGCAAAACCAAGACAAAATATAGAAAACTTTGTAGAGTAATACCAATCATCTGTTCTTTAAGCCAGAAGCTGACTGTAAATATCTGAATAAAAGGATTATAATTTGGTCACAGAATGAGTATTAAACAGCAGTGACAGAGATCTTTTGAAAAGGTCAGTTGATAACCAGGATATATCAGTGAGATATTAGTGGTAAGGACCACTAAGTTGTTAGTGGAAGTGGAGGTAACACAGCCTCCTGGCCTGCATTAAAAAGAGTGTTGCAAGGAGCTCGAGGGAGATGATCCTATATTCTCAGTCCTGAGGAGACCACATCTGGAATACTGTACTTGGTTCTGGACTCCTCAGTACAACGGAGATGTACACACTGGACCAAGTCCAGTGAAGGACCATGAAGATGATGAGGGACTGGAGCGTCTGTCATACAAGGAGAGGCTGAGAGAGCTGGGGCTGTTCAGCCTGGAGAAAAGGTAGCTCAGGAGGGTGCTTTATCAGTTTGTATAAATAATGAACAACAGGGAAAAAGGAAGTGAGTCAGACACTTCTTAGTGTTGCCCACTGACAGGACAAGGGACAATCAACACAAATTGAAATACAGGAAATTCTGTTTAAACATATATTAAAGAAAATCATTATCATGATAGACAAACACTGGAACAGCTTTCCCAGGGAGGTTATGGAGTCCCCACTGCTGGAGACAATCAAAACCTGACTGGATGTGGCTCTGAGGTACCTTCTATAGCTGACCCTGCTCTGATGTGCATAGTTGGCCTATGCGATCCAAAGATGCCTTCCTACCTCAACAGTCCTGTGCTTCTGGGAAACTGTCTGTGAATAACTGGAAGTAGGAAACTATAAGGTTTTGAAACTTCAGTAGAATGATTTGTGACATGAAGGGGGTGTATACAATGGTCCACAAATTCCACTTCAATTGTATTTCTTACTTTCCAATAAAAGAGCTATCTATTTTTAAAAATTCTTCTTAAAGTTACATATTGGTACCTTCAGCTAGCTTCTGGAGTCTGAAAAGAAGATGTTTTTAGCCTTTTATATTCTTCGGCCTTGAGTCTTGAGCCCTCAAACCTCCTATGACAACTTTAACTAAAATAAATAGCTTTTCTCTTAAACCTTGCAGCCATATTCTTCCAGGATGTTTTAATCAACTTCTGAGGCTGTGTCCTTTGTAGTATCTTGGATGTGTCCTGGGCTCTTTCCTGGCAGTGAGACCAACTGTTATAGAATGGCTTATATCTATAATATTGAATTCTGTCACCCTCCAAAACAGATTGAACATTTTCAAACTGCCTATTGAGAATGGTCTGTTCTCCATGTTATTCTTTAAACCATGATATGGGCAATGATTAAATACTGCAGGAGATCGTATTCTATCATTCTTTATCTCTCAGCCAGTTTAGGTTACCAACACATGTAGCCACAGTATCCAAAGCCCCCTGTAATCTTCCTTAGCAGAAACACCCTTTCTGAGTTTTGCTTTACTCTCAACAACTTTTTAGGGGCAGGCAACAGCTTCTGCATTTGATAATCCTGGAACAACGTTTACTTATGCAAAATTGCCCCTAATCTAAGTGGAAAAGGGGCAATGCTGGGTCATGTAACTGTCTTAAAGTGCCACTATACCAGCTAAAGCTTCTGTAATGATTCTGTTGTTAGAGAATTTGTAGGGACAGAGGGAAAAGGAGACAATAAACAATATTGAGCTTACTAACTATTCCAGAGTGATTATTCAGAAATTTTCCTTGAATATACTATGTTTGTTATAAAGAATATTGGCTTTTTTACCTCTGTTTTGATTAAACTTTTGTTTAGTGGGACAGGAGGAGGCATGTTTTGTCAATTCTCTTTTGATTACACAATTTCTTTTGGTCAGCAGAGATTTCTTCTTTCCCAGGTCTTCCTTTCAGATGTTAGATGGTATATCTTCTCGGTTATATGGGTTTTTTTGTTTCTACTGCTTGTTCTATTTCATTTTTCAGTTTACATAAATTTAATTTGATTGTAGTGTTCTATAAAATTTCATAATTCATGCATGTCATCGTATTGCTAAAATTGTTGTTAAAGATTACATGTCTTAAAATATATAAAATTTTCTGATTTTATATGTTTAGGATTGATTTCTTATTTGTTTTCTTAGTCTGACTCATTTTTTTTCTTTTTTCATTTCTCAGCATAGTATCTGTTATTAGATTTCTATTTGACATGAATTTTTTCTGTGTTTATGGAAGTCTTAACATTCATCATTCCAAATACTTCTGATTTTCTCATAATATTTTTGCTCTTTTAAAAATTATTGCATTAATGTCACTGTATTTTAATATGAGACAAATCCACATAGTGAATGGAAAAAATTAGCTACCTTAGTTGAAATAAATTATTGTTAACTTGTCAGTTTGAAGAGCAATACAGGAAAACAGTATTAAAAAGTCCATCACTTCAGTCATGATAACATATAAAGCAGAAAATAAATGTAATATACTATTTAATTGTTTAAATGTATTAGCAAGCCTAGTAATCATGTTTACTCCAAAAAGTTGTAGTCAGTTCTTTAACCAGGAAAAAAAAAACAAAGAAAAGAAACAAAAAATGCTTAGGCATTGTGTGTAATTAATTGATAATTTTTTTCTTCCATATAATTCATTGGGATTTATTGATAAATCTGATCAATAAGTTCTCACAAAGGAATGCCTCAAACAAATTTTGCCAAGATTTAGTCTTGGTTTTCACCAGAGAAATCTGGGTATTTTTCACTCTTATTTTCTTCCTTTTAATTCACTTAAAAATGGCTAAGTCTTGGGTTGTTTTAACAGCTCAGTTTTCCATCTCTGAAGTTAAGGTGGTTTACTGTTTATTTATTGGAACCTTAAGCTTTGAAGTTTTCAATCATCTGAGATGTTTTACCTGAATGTTTATTGTGCATAAAAAAGTGTCTTGGAAAACAAGTCTACTGTTCAAGAATACCAAAATTAAAAGCAAGAAAAAATACTACTGTTTAGTACCATGATAACGCCTAAATATCTAAAAAGGTGAGGAGTTTTCTTAGCTTTTCTTCCCAAAACCTTCTCCAGATATTTAATTCCCATCAGCACTTTTTTTATCCAATGAGAAAAAACAAATTATCTTTTTGTGTTCTTCTATGGAAAGATTCCATTCTATTCTCACATTGAACATGTGAGTCTGCATGAGTCCAAGGTTTACTTTGCAATGTGTTTATTACTGATATTTGTTAATTTCTTAGCGCTATTCAGGGCTACAGATTAGACTTTTAAAAGAGACAGTCATTGACCTAATATCACTGCCATTGAAGTTAATGTCAACTGAAAGTCAATATAGACAGCTTAACAATAAGATTAAATATTCATTAACACATTCCATCAGAGTCGTAGTTTAAGTCTGCATTCTTTCCACTGACTAGCTCCTCCAAAGCCAGATACATTTAATGAGTAAAGTAATGGTTGTAAATAATGTTACTGGTGGTTGATCTATTTTCTAATGGTGGGCAGCAATGGTGGGTACGTCTCACTGTACTTCTATTCATTGACTGAACACTACTAGGATAGGTTTTTTTATTAAGATGTGTACAACCCACTGCTGTACCTTAATTCAACCTATTAAAATTATACAGTCTATATTATTGATAGATACTACCAAGATCAGCCTCACCACCTTTATCACATTAAATTGTATGTACATTCATATTTGTTAGGAATCTCAGATATAAGATACAACTTGTGAAGTCTGCTAGTTAAATTGAGTCAGAAATAAAGTGGAAAAGCTGGGAGTCAACTGTGTATTATCTTTGGTGGCATTCAAATTATTTCTGTGCCATTAAGCATATTTCTAATTTCAATTGCTCTTTATTATTTAGGAAAAAAAGGAGCTAAAGTTTATGTCCAAATGGTTTTCTATTTCAGTTAGACCCAGCAACATTCTACCTGTTGTTATCCATGATGTGCTGGCATTTCAAGCATGAAATTATGAAGCTAAATGTACAGGAAACTTTCTTTATGTTGAATATATTCCCCCCAGCATGAATTGCCCTTTCTATACTTCTTTTTGTTTGGTTACTTAGTACAAAGTAACAGCTGTAATAGCTAGTTGACTCTACAAGCAGACCAAAGGATGATGTAAGATCCATCCAAAGGAGTATGCTGAACAGCACTCAGTAAGGTGTGAGGCTTTCTCTAGTAAAGGAGTAGTCTAATGGCAGGTGCTGAAAGGCTCTGGGTAGACCCTCTCAAACAAAGGTCACCAGAGGCAGACGGTATGCACATAGATGGATTACCTCCTCGCAAGGGACCAGGGTGGAAAAGGAGGGAAGAGAGAGAGAGGTATTTCTGATCTAAATGTAGTGTAAATAGACTAAACATAGATTTTTATTTCTTAATATTGCTTGCATCCTCAACAACTACTCATGATGGTATTCTGCATCTTTATGTGGATATCACTATATCTGTCTATCCGTCTGTCTATCTATCTGCCTACCTATCCACCCATCTATATTGGTGTATGTTTCAAGGTGTTGGTATTACAGGGGTGGGCATGGCTGCAGGGAGGCCTCTGTGAGGAGAAGCCAGAGGCTGCCCTGTACCAGACACAACCAGTTCCAGCTAGCTGCAACAGACTCTCACCACCGGGCACAGCTGAGCCCATTAGACAAGATGGTGGCATCTCTGGGGAAATGTGTTTAAGAGCGAGCAGAAAGCACCACAGAAAGAGGAGGAGGGAACAAAAGGACTGAGAAAGAGCAAAGGGAAGACCAAGGTCAGAGAAGAAGGAGGAGGAGGAGGCAGTGCTCCATGGTGCTAGAGCAGAGATTCCCCTGTGGCCCACAGAGGACCTGTACTGGAGCAGATAGATATTCCCAAAGCAACTGCCACCTGTGGAAAGCCCATGCTGGAACAGAAGAAAAGTGTGGGAAGGAAGGAGTTGCAGAGAGAAATTGTCATATACTGATTGTAGCCCACACCCACCCCTCATCCCCCACTGCATCTCTTGGGGAGCAGAAGTCTTGAATGAAGGAATGAAGCTG
>NW_009602219.1:0-53646 GCF_000690535.1 Cariama cristata
TAAAATATATATTTTTTTATTGCTGCATGTCGTAACCTGTTTCCTAACAGAACACAAGTTCTGCTTTGAAATGTACGAGTGTCTGAATTCACTGACCTTTTCATTAGGTAAAGCAAATGTGAAACCTACTTACTTTTATAGTTTTTTCTTTTTTGTATGTGTGGTTTTCCTTTTGATTAAAACCAAGAGCATTTCTCTTAGCTGCTTTGAAATAGGGGGAAAAAAGGTGAAATCATGTTAAAGATCTGGAGAGAGAGTTGATATGAATTTATCATTGAAGCAGTGAGGTTTTCTCATAATCCAGCACTTACTTTTAAATTCCAATCCAGTGAAAGGGTTTGGTGGAGCTAGTTAGCATTTTAAAGCCAAAAATCATCTCACTTCTGTAATGATTGGGAAATGTTCTAGTCCGCAACCTGAAGCTGTTATTTGTTCCTTTTAAATTTTTGACAGCTAACACTGTTACATCTTTTAGTTATTTTTAATGTGTTTTATAACTCTAAACCAAGAAACTGACACTAAATTTTCTGCTCACATTCAGAAAATTAGCAGCCTTCTTGATTTCTATATATGGAGAATGAGATAATTTAAAGCCTGGGCTTAAGTAGCTTTTGATATTTTTAGGTGAAACTCGAATTCAGCAGAAACTCAAAAGAACTATCAATGCCTTAAAGATACATTTAGTCTGAAAACAAAAAGATTTCAGACGATTGTAGAAATTTGCTTCCAGCTCTTCACATTGTCCTCCTTTACATCATTTCTGTGTGTTTGACTGCTTGGTACAGCACAATGCTCTTTTTGTCTCATCCTACTGCATGTCATTTGCATAAATGTATTGCTTATTACAGTATATGGAATGAAATCTTTTTCTGTTCCATTTATTACGAATGTAAGTGGCTTTCTACAACTGAACATCATTGGTGTGTTGAGTTGAAAGAAAGACCAAAAGAGAGTAGAAGGTCATCTTTTACTCCTCGCTTTATTAACCTGGAGTTGATGCTTTTTTCCTTCGCAGCAAACCAAGGCTGAATGTGTACAAGTAAACAAAACGACCCCATTGAATGCCAGGGAATATTCCCTGAGCACTGCAGCTTGGTCATCTGCTAAACTGTGAAGAGTCGTTCGTGGTACTGTTTGGGCTGGGATAGCTGGTACTTCTAACAGTTTCAAGGCACAGTCCAGGCAGTGGCAGGTACCACCACCATTCCTGACTGGCAGTTTGCGTGTGGCCACCTGCTTTGGAGGCTGAGAGTACCGAGTATGACCATAGGCTGGTCTGTACCTTAGGGGCTGGGCATATTTACATTGCTAGTGTTGCAGCTGTAAATGCATGGTCCTGTCAGAAGTGCTTGTAGCACTGTTTCAGTAGTGAGAGCAAAGTGCTTTTGCAAGTGACTAGATATTATCACTTGGGAGAAGGGAGAGTGTTTTTCACACATCTGCCTCTGCCTCTGTCTTCCCAGTTTTGTGGGACAAAAAAAAATAAAATAAGATTGCATTTTCTGTTGGCGTTATAACTGACTGCATCTCTGTGGGGTAGAAGATAGACTGCAGTGCGTAACGGGCAGTGGACCTAAAGCTGTGATGGGAGCTGGCTAAAGAGTTGTGTTCCTAGCAGAGGGATTAGGGGTGGGTAGTTAATTATGGGGGCTGAAATTTGTTGCATGCAGTTTCACACCTTTGTTTTAGTGGCTATGCCTCATACTAAGCATCAAGAGCTGCTTTTTTTTTTTTTTAATATGCTCTCCACAAGATGTCTAGCAAACATGCACATTGTAATGTTGTTCTGGGGCTGATACAGTTGGGAAAGAATCTGGAGCCTCTCTTACAGCTACACTCTATATAAATCCTTTTCCCATGTCTGTAGACCAGCCTTTGAGAGTCCCTGCAGCTTTTATTTTAAAGATGGATTTACCATTAGAGCTTGCTCTGTACAGCACACCTTCTGCACTGTGCAATTTTTTTACATTTATTCACTGATTCAGGCACCTGACATCACATCTAAGAATATGAGGACACGTTCTGTAGCATATCTATACAATGTCAGAGATGTCTGAAAATTTCTGTGGTGTTTTCTACCTTCCTTCTGTATTGTTCTATCCTCCTCATGATTGTTTTTGCTACTGTTACAGGTACAGAAGTATTTCTCAGACTCTCATTTTTGCTTAAAGAAAATGGGGATAGGAGGCAGGAAGAGAGATGAGACAAAAATAGGACATAATTAATACATTTGAGGTAGTGAAGGAAGGAATGACATGAGTTGTAAGTTGCTTCTAATATTAAAAAAAAAGTATTGTTACTATCTACCAAAAGATTTTTATACTTCATAAATTTATTGCAGTCAGCAGCATAAGCACTAATACCTTTATTTGCAAAGCATCAATAAAATTTACTTTCAATATGCAGTGCAGTTAGCAACTATATAATGTTATTACTGAGGCAGCATGAGATCTATACCTTTATTTTGAGAAATAATCCTCGTAGGAGCTGAAGGATGTTTTCAGTAGACTTGACTGAAGTATTTTCATGTATTTTCAAGTATTTTCTTATTGAATTTAAAATAGTATAAACCTGGTTAACACTTGTGGCATACCGAAAATTATCTATGCTATGCTTCCTGGAAAACAATCCAATAACTATGCAATTTGTGGATATTGCTTTTTTCCAGTAAAAATGCATATAGATTTTTTGCAGTCTTTTAAATGGGAAGACCTATATTACTGATTTGCTAGAGTTGTACACACAATGTAATCAAAATGAAGATGGCAGTTAGTGAGTGGGGAAGCATCTTGAAATAATGAAATTATTAATGTCATTTAAAATAATGACATGAAATAATGTAATGTAAAAGTATTTTGCCATAATCTTGCCATACTATTTTTTCTGTTATTACATACCTTAGAATAAAAGCATGCTTAACAGAAGATAACTTCCAAAAATAAGGAAGAGGACCCAGGGAGAGAAATTATTTAATAATGGAAATCTGGAGGAAACAATGGTATACATAGAATAATATAAAAAAACCCTGTACTTTTAAAAAACCTTTCCAAGTCAGGCTTTAACTTTGAAAATGGTTGAAAGACTAATAAAAAATGAACTGTTAGAAGTGAAATGCTCTGATATGTACAGAGCACTGTGCTGCTTTGACCTGTTCATGCAGCTCTGATCAAAAATCACCCAGCAACTGCAGCATGCGGTCATTATATTCAGTACTCTTTTGAAACAGAAGCATGTTCTCTAATAACTGAATTTCTGGTTAGGTCAATGATACAGCTGTTCTCTATCTGAAAGAGAAAATAGTGGAAGTAGAAATGTAGATGATTAGATTGTAATATTCCAGTACATCCTCCGGTTGTGTGTGAACCTGTCTTTTTTCTGAATCAGCTTACCATAATAAGACAGTGGTATTAAAAAAGAATTAAGGGACATGTATTTAAAACATATTGATTTAACATATGCTCAGTATAATAAACTTATTTTGGGACAGAACTGACAATGTAGATTGCAAACTCTAAGTGGCAAAACTTAGACCTCATCATAGAATATTGTACTAACACGTTGGAAGATACATGTAGAAGGGCGGATAGTTACTTAAGCCTGGCGTAAATACATAAAGGTCT
Source organism: Cariama cristata (assembly GCF_000690535.1). Classification (NCBI taxonomy): domain Eukaryota; kingdom Metazoa; phylum Chordata; class Aves; order Cariamiformes; family Cariamidae; genus Cariama; species Cariama cristata. The sequence goes on from NW_009602219.1 coordinate 3,621, forward strand.
TGCATTTCAATCCTTTTTAGATCATTTATTTTGAACCTCCAGTTCTCTGCCTATTGCTTGCTTATTTCTTGTCCATTTTAATGTGCTGCATAGCACAAAATTTTAATTTGTAAAGAAATAAAATCTAATGCATCTTCAACTTGGAAGAATTTTAAATGCTCGTTAAATTTCTTCCTTCTACCTCATTTTGAAAAGGAAAAAAACCCCAAACCTCTTCATGTATTTTATTAGTCAAGGGTAAAATTATACTGTTTTTCTTTAGAGAATCAAATGTGTTCCTCTGAATATTTTTAGGCCTTCTGTTTTTGTTTTTGGGGTTTTTTTGTTTTTGTTTTTGTTTTTTTTTTTTCCAGAAAGCATTATGTCTAAGAGGGAAACTCCAGGATTGTCTTCACAGGAAGTATCTTGTCGTAATATTATGAAGAATTTTTTTTGACAGGTTGCCAAAGGGTCTTTGTTCGTCTTGGTAATACCAAAGATCTAGTTTATTACTGGGCTTGTAATGACACAGAAATATGTGACCTTAATTGGGAGATGGGAATTCCCTGGTTCTGATGCCTGTTTGTTCTCTGATCTTTAGCAGATCTGCACATTTTTCTTTTTCAAAATGTATGGTGTTATCTTTTGTTTTATGGAAGTATTAGGCTGATTGACTTCTTAGATATTTCACAACTACTTTTTAGATATTTTACAGGGATGTGAACCAGCTTGCTTTTTGCTTTCTGTCTAGTTTAGCAAAGTGTAGTATGAAGCACTGAGCTATCTTCATAGTATGGCTTGCCCAGTTTTGAGGTTGGTGTAGTATAAAGGGAGTGGGGAAGAGAAGCACAGTATAAAGAAGTAGTTGTGTCCAGCCTAGGTAATTTCTGTCGCTGGGAGAGCAAAAATAGAAGAAACTGATAGTCCCTGCAGCCTTTTTAATGTAACATTTCTAATTAGGTGAGCTGTTACTGTTCATTGCACCTTTGGCTGTTAATATGCAGCCCCCAAGTACTTGTAAGCTGGAAATGAACAGAGGCCACTGACCTGGCAAGAGAGCAGAATTAACAATTTACTCGGCAGCTAGTCCTGGCAAACTTTGTTGTTAATATATTGTTGAGAATAAGATGCCAAGAGCGCTCTCTGTGAACTCATAAGTGACCTTAAATTACCTCCTGTTGTTTGCATTCTCCTGGATACTGCTAAAACCATATAAATTTAGAAAGGACTTTTTTCCCTGATGGTCTTGTACAACTCCAAATTGCCTTTTTATTTTATTTTTTTTTAAGTTATAGGACATACAATTGACAGCATTCTTCTTTTATGCAATTAAAAAAAACATATGAAACACTAATGCTGCAAGAATCTTTGAGGAGCTGAACCACAGTCAAGAAACTAGCTTGAGAATTTGACTGCTGGTTCTCAATCTCCTCAATAAACATTGAAGTGATATCTGAATTCATAAAAGCATGTAGATTTTTCCTTCACATCCTATTTGTGGAAGTCAGCTGTGCGTTTAGTCCTCTGAGCAGTCAGGTAGATGTTTCAAAACACGGGTGTAAAAATAGTCCGATTGCTGTAAAGGGCTTTACTCACTGGAAGTATCACTGTCCCCTGTTTATTGCAGGGGAGGTAAACTAGATGATCTTTAAAGGCCACTTCGAACCCAAACTATTCTGTGATTCAATGTATGTCTCTCTGCCTGTGACAACAGTGATAGCAGAGCCCTCTCTTTTGAACTGTGCTTAATGAAGATAGCTGGTACTTCTTCTAAGTGTGGAATGAAACCTCCATGTATGCAAGTAAGTGTTGACAGAGTACCTGTTTCTCAACCTCCTCTTTTGGCAATAAGCCCTGCACATATTTTAAAAGCTGGCCAAACTTTCCTATCAGAAGGCATGTACTTTTATATCTTTATTTTAAGCAAACAAGCAACGGGGGGGAAATCCCTCTAATGATTAAAACAGGTATAGTCCTAAGATTATTGCCTGAAACTAGCAGGAATATATTGATCTACTTTTTTTCTTTCCTTCCTGTGAAAGACAAAAGTAGAAGCGACTGCTGTGTATTAGTAATAAGTGTCCTTTAAACCTCATCTCTCCAGTTATGGAGACATAGTTTCTTTTAAATATAAAGACTTCTGTCTTAAAGTGACAATACTACTGCTTTGTGTAGTAACATCATAAAAAGTGTTGTTTATACATGACCTGAATTGCTTTAGTAACAAAAAAATACTGCTACAGCTTGCTCAATATCCCAAATTATAACCAAAATATATGTCTATATTATATTATAGAATCAGGTTAAAAGTTGGTTCTTCCTTTAATACATCCGTAACAACTTGAGTCAAAGGATTTGTTTTTCGCTGGCTGAATTTGGCAAGACAGCCAGAGCACCAGAATAAGAGAACACGGTAAGCCACTCCTTTCTTTGCTTAACTGCTGCTGATGGCTGAATGCAAAATATAGATTCTTCACTTCCAACCTTGGCAGGTAAGACTGCATTTACTTGTACACTTAAAGGGAAACAAGTTATTGCAAGAAATCTGAAGCCCCTGCTAATAATACAATTGAATATAAAGTGGAAAATTTTATGGTACTTGCTTTTTATTTGGTTTTTAATATTCTGAGCTTGGACTGTGAAAAATAATTTTAAAAATGAAACTGTGTTCAAGTAACTTTCATTGCTGCATTTTTGTGCCTTTTGAAGCCTTTTAAAGTTTAAAAGGAATTTTCTTTTATGCGTCAGTTTTCAGCGGAAGTCTTAATCAGCACTTTTTGGTTTTCAATTTTTCAAAAAGATTTGTCTTTTTATTTCTTTTACTTATCCCTGGAGGTATTTAAAAGATGTGTAGACGTGGCATGTAGGGACATGGTTTAGTGGTGGACTTGGCAGTGTTAGGTTTACAGTTGGACTCAATGATCTTGAAGTTCTTTTCCAACCTAAATGATTCTATGATTAGCTTATAGTATTTATGTAGATGAAACTCAAGATGTACTTTATTGAAACAGTTACTGTATATCTTTCCAACAGCTGTCATACTTTTAATTGTCAAAAACTGAAATTTGAGGTGCAGTTGAGACCAAGAACTAGCAAACTCCATGAGCGCTTGCAAGGTTCACCCAGATTAAACAATGCCGAATACAGGAAACTTTCTTTCAGAAGCATGAAATGAAGCCTTTTGGTTTTGGGTACTGTTGAAATTCAGTCGATGCTGATAGTTTTACAAATAGAATCAGCCTTGTAGAATTTCTCCTGGTATTTTAAAAGAATTGTTGATATAAATTAGTATCTTCAATGTGATCTCTTTTGCTTCATTTTTACTTTCTTCTGGCAATGTTGTCCCTTGTATGAAGGTGAAGAAATGAGCTTATTGTTAGGAAAGTATATTTTATAGGCTTAAGAATTGTTTTCCAGTGTAGTAATTTTAAGAGCTGATGATCTAATAGCAAAAATATCAACTTGAATTAGCTGATACATGAAAAGAGAATGCCCAATTACAACTGAAGGGAAAAAAGCAGAAATCTAATCTTGATAATGTCGTTGTGCTGTTGTCTTAGTATTACAGATGATTGTTAGCCCTTACTGAATTAGTAAAAAATTTGGATTGCTACTTTTTCCTCCCACCCCCTTGTAATAAAGTCAAGGAACAGTCTTTTTTCCATCTCCATCCTGTCTTCTCACAGAATTAATGGGCCGATATTTTCAGAGACACAGCTGAGAATTGGTGTTTGTCCCTGTTGCCTTAAACAATAAAACTTACTAATTTTATGTTGTTGTTCTTTACTTTCCTTTCACGTGGAATCACAGACATCTGGTAATGACCTGGGATCCTAGCCAAGAGCTAGCAGTAGTGGGAGAAGATGCAGGATATTTATAACTTCATTATAATCCATTATTTATTCCTTGCTGCCTTCATTGCAAGTGAGATATAATTCAGTATTAAAAAAAAAAACAAAACAAACTAACAACTTGCACAGTATTTTTTTTTTCTCATTTTTAAGAGGCTATCGGTAAATCTGCTCTGCTTTTTTTTTGCCTTTTTTTTTTTTGCTAGACATTCAGGCACAGATATTGATGGTATCACAACATTTAAAGTGACAAATTACATTGGTTTTTTGGCATGAAGTAATATCTGGGCCAGGGGAGTGGCATGTCTAAAACATTTTCTGGTTTTGGTGGAGTAAAACAGTATGACTGTAGAGAACATTGTGCTGCTTCTTCCAGCACATGTGACATTAGCTTTTGTTAGACCTTTACAAAAGCTGAAGTTTTTAGTTTCCCCTGTGGTTCTATTCTTGCACAGTCTGGCCCAGGATTCAGTCAGGAAAAATCTTCCTTCACTGCATGTTGCTGGCTCTAGTGTAAATCAGTGTGTTACTGTTCTGCTGGTGAAAACGCAGAGTGCAGAGATGAAATCTGTTCCTCTGACAACCAGCTCAGCAAACAAGCACACTTACGGATAGAGCAGCACTCAGACCTGCAGTCCCAGGTTCCTGGAGCAGAGAAACAAAAACACTTAGTTGCTCATCTGCTCATTAAGTCGTTTGTAGACACAGTGATGCAGGTTGTGTGTAGCTAGGTATTTACTTGTCATTTTCTCCTTTATTTCCTTAAGGATGTTTGTTGAAGCTTTTCTCTAGTTTTAAAGAGGTAGATAATACAATGATGCGACAGAGTAGTCTTTCATTGCCTTCTGCAAAAGAGTCATTCACTCTCTTACAGAAGGTAGGCATAATCAAAAGTCCTCTGTGTTTTCTGAGCATGTCTACTCTTTTGATATGTAATTTTTTCTTAACACATGATCAGTTTGACTCCTCCCCTCCTTCCCCACCGCTGTCTTTTATTGCAATTGTACCATGGCAGAAGTTCTCATACCAAGGGAAGAATTGCTCAAAATCAGACGAGGAGTGTTGTTTAGCTGGGAAGTAAGCAGAGTGTATTCCTGAAGCCTAGGCAGGAGGTCCAGAATTATACAATTGCTCTGAATTTTCCTTTGACACATGTGAGAAGTTGTGTATGTCCAGGTAACTGTATCTGTAAGGACTATTTTACATAAGTTGAAGAGGGCTCTTGAGAAAATAGACCACCTGTGACAATTCTGTTTTATAGGGTATCTGTACAGAAAGAGGATTCAAGTCTGAAGTTGGACTTCTGCCAGGTGATCCACAGGTTTAGATCAGAAAAAGAAACAGCTCCCTAAGACAAACAGTTCTTTTCCTGCAGTTCCTCTTAAACAGTGACAGTTTGTAGCCATTAGCTTTTGAGGAAAACCAGAGGATATTTCCACTGTGTCTCCCTAACAAATATTTCTGATCTTCTGGAGACAATTACCAAGCCTAACATCTACTTCAAAATTCATTAAATGAAAGGGGATTCATTCAGTCCTTAATGGGTTGGATTCACCTATGTTGATTCAATGGGCAGATGAAATAACAGAATAAAACTTACATAAAACACAAAAAGTAATGTGTAGATCTTAAAGTATTCATTAATAAAGCCAAAAACTATGTCAGTGTTTTTTTCTATGTAGAAAGCTTTATTATGACAAGTATAGCTGAACTGAACTAAGTCAGATATTAATACAGTGTCAAATGCTGTGGGGTTCAGATTGTATGGCTGCTGCATTCAAATTCCTCTTCTATAATCCAGTGGTGACACAATAGGAATCCCTGTCAGGCAGGAAAAGAGGGATCTGAGAGGAATGTGGTTTTGTACAGGTAAATGAAAAAAAAACAGGTGGTATTTTGGCAATGCATATCTGATCTTTCAGGTTGATGTTTACAGTAGAATACCAACAATTTAATTAAAATAAAAAAAAGAGGCTGAAGTTATGTCCTTGGTGATGGAGCACTTCAGAACTCTTGAAAGTTTAAGATTTCAATCAGAACATTTATAAATTAGATTGATATTGTAAGCACAGAGTTTTTTTTCTTTTTGAAACCGAGATAGGTTTTTGATGAGCAGATAACGTGTATTTTCATGGTTGTTTAATTCAGTGATAAAATGACAGGAATATAAAGCTACTACTCAGCCTAGTCAGTGTTTCTCATATTCTACCTCCCGCCCCTCAGAGGAATAGTATATATTTGTCATATGTTATCTGTGACTTTTTCAATTTCAATTGTATTTTACAATTCTACCTGAATACCTTAATCAAGATTGAACTTTCATGCTGTTAAATATAGTGTGTGTATGTACACACAGAACAGACAGTTTTTTCACTGGGAAAAAAATTGCAGCTGATAAGATGAACAAAGACATCATTGTTGTCTCTCACAGGGAGAATTAAAGCACAAAGGGATTTAAGGACATGCAGGAAGTCTGTTGGCAGAGCCAAGAACTGAACTGTCTCTTAAGTTCTGGTGCAAATGCCCTTGCCATGGGCCAAGCTTCTTGAGCTGGAGAGAAGCCGTCCCTTTCACTCCCCTGCTTCCGGTTTGACTGGGAAAAGAAAGTGAAAAGGCTGGATAGAGAGAAGGAAAAGAAGTAATCCTGGTTGTAAAGCTGCAGCCTCTTAAGAAGAGAGAAATGTTCCCGAACTAACCAAGCGATGCCTTCCCCCCGCTTTATCCCATTCAAACCCAAAAATAATGTTGGTGAAGTAACCCTAATGTCACAGGAGAGGGTTTTGTGCAGCTGATCAGCATAATGTGCTTCCCTTTGCTTGTACTTTCTCTGGCTGTGTACTGTAAGCCCTTTAGCTGACATTTGTTTAATATTCTTTAAGAGAAAACATGTACCGAAAAAGCCTTGCATTATTGGAACAAACCACTAGATTTGTTTGCAGATATTCCTTCCTTGCGTCCTCTTTTTACCTTTTTTATTTAAATTAATCTTTGGGGTTTTGTGAAGGTTTCGGAACCAAGGCTTTCATTATTTTGGCAGGAATTGTTTAGTTCTGCATAATTCTATTTCATGAAATATTTTTTTCACCTTAAATCCAAGTCTTGGATGCTACATCTGAGATCCAGCAGCAATTTAATTGAACAGAATTTGGTAATAACCCAAACAGTAACAGCTTGAGGGGGGCAAGATTCTGTAAGGAAAACACACCAAATACGAGATACTGTGTATCTGTAGTTCATAGCGGGGTTGGTGGCAAATAGATACTGCAGGACTGAGCCTTTTATGTTTTATGCAGTTCTTAAACTGTCCTGACCTACTGAGTGAGAAAGATTTTATTTGTATAGTAAATAATAGGACCCATTTTATGCAAAGTTCCTTTCCTATCTGGATCTGCTGCAATTGTCTTAATGCTCTGAAGCTTTCCATCTACTGATGAGGAAGTTTTCTGTTTTCTTGTTTGCATAGCAAATCTTTAATGGAAATGGAGAAGTTGAGTTTCTTCAGTATATATAAAGTCATTTGTTGGTTCAGTGGTGAAAAGCAGCTGTCGGCCATATGTCTTAAGTTTAGTCTTTTCCTCTTTCATTAAATCAGTGGTATTTTAAAGGCTATTTTTAAATTGTGCTATGCAAGAAGATAATTTTCTTCTGGTTTTCATCCCAGTTGTTATCCTGTGGGAATATATCTTAGTTTTCTAACTTTAGGCTAAAGTTTTACAGTACAAGTGGTTTGCTCTTAGTTGATATTGATGCTTGTGGACTATGCCTGTAACAAGTAGCAATCTTATTTGTTCAAAAAACTTTTTAAAAAAATTACCAAAGTGTTTTATTCTTGTCTGTTTTTCTGCCTTGACCAAATAAGCTCTCTTGAAATTTCTGAAGTTTCCAAGATCAGTTTAGCTTCCTAATGATAATATTAAATATTGACCGTTTCAGACACTTGCAAATAAGAAAACAATTACTGTATAAATAAAACTCGATAAACTATTCTGTTAGCTTGTTGCTCCTAGAAGGTGTAGCTCCCTCTCTTCTACTCCTTCGCTTTTTCCTCCCTTCTTCTCTGCTTCAGTCAGAGTTGGTCCTGGCCTGTTCATTGTAGTCTAAACAAAATGCAAGTATTATTTACCAGAAATTACTTAGGGTAAAAAAACCCAAACAAACAAACCCCCTTTATCTATCAATATTGTTCTCTTAAATTTGCAAACTTGGCATTACATGCTGTCCCTGGAGGTTTACTGGATTTTTTTTTTTTTTTTTTTTTTAAATGTTACTCTGAGCCTTGGCTTGAGTGGTTTGGGAAAACTTTGTTTCCCAAATTATTAAGCCCCAAAGCATAACAGATAACTTACTGTAGTTTTAAAAAACTGCTTTTTGTTTCCTTCTGCAATTCAGATTCTGACTGGATTAAGAAAGGGAAGTTTTATACTTGGGAAGTTCATATTGCCAAAACTTCATTTCTGTTAGAATGCCCCAATTATCTTAGAAATTAAAGCATTTATGACTGTAAGAGGGACATTATCACAGAATAAAGAGCCCAGTGCAGTTACAATGTAAAATATGTATTTGCTGTCATCAGCTGCACTAGTTGCATAGTCATTCAATGCATAGTAATTCAATGAACAGTCAAAGATACTGATGTTAACTGAGCCTCATGTTACAATAGTCAATAGCATTAGTTTGAATCATATGCATTAAAGGAGAGTTTAATTATCTCCAACATTTTGCTAGGATCAAAAGAAAAAAATGACGGGCAACGCACTTCTGTTTTTCTTGGTGTGTGACACATAGGAAGGTTATAGCTTACAGGGATTCCACACAGGCTGTTAGTTTGATAGTAACTAACAGGTCAAGGAATATAAAAGAAAAAAAAAAGGCTTCATAATATACACAGGCAGTTGGGAGAAATAGAATATGCTAAAACTTTTGTAACAAAAATAAATATGCTTTTTTGAAAAGAGTTTAAAACCAAAAAGCTTAACACTTTTAATATCGAAGCAAAGACTTCAGTGTAAAATAACCAAGTCCCAAACCCTCACGGTTAATAATAAATGTCTTGTCATTTATGGTGTCTGACTGGATGTGCTCCATGCTGCATTTTCTTTGTTCTTGGCACTAGCACAAAAAATATGTTATTTCATTCCAGAAAAAAATAGTCATCTGTCTGCTATGCATATTTTATATACAGACATGTGGGTCTAAACTGATAAAATGTGGTATAGTCTCAGGTTAATAAATAGGGTATTTTTCAGTATCTTGAAAATTCATTATTTAAGAAAGATGTAGAAAAGTCACTTGAAATTTAGACTTCTAAGCTAGCAAAAGAGAGAGCTGAGTTTTTTTTCAGAAGATTTTTGATTCTGCTGTCCAAATGGGAAAGGATCAGAATAGAATATCGCTCCCCTGTTGTAAATCTCCTGGTAGTGAAAAAGATTGTTTTGCTATTACCCACAAATCTAATTGCAAAGCATACTCTTAATTTCTAAAAAGGGAGAATTTTACTATTTTATTGTTGGGAAACTTTTTATGAAGGTTCATTCAACAGGGAGAAAAAAACGTCTTCTGCCACTTGGTTATCGCTGATTTTTGGGACAGGTGGTATGCTTTCACTGAAGTCTCTTGGACTCTTTCAATTTTTGTATCTTTTAGTAATGCAAGGTGCCTTTCCAATGAATATTGTTCATATGTCATTTTAAAAATGGTCTGTGTGGAAAGGTTGAAATTCTCAAGTGTTCTTGAAAAAGCAACCCAAAAACGTGTCTCGGTTCTCTTTTATCCATTTTTATTTTCTTTAGGAATGGGTAACATATCCAGACTTTCTTATCATGGCTGACCTGATAGAAACTGCAAGTTTTTAGTGCATTTTGTGTTCCAAGCTGGCTGCGGTTTACTCTTCATGATTTTCACTTCCAATAGAGTTTCAGAAGTTGTTTGCAGAGTGGCACATTCATTTGACATCTAATGCATTTGGATTTCAAAGAAAACATATAGTCAATCTTTCTAGCTTTTAATTTTAAATAGGATTAACTCAATAGTGATAATTAGGCTGCACTAAATGACTACTTTTTTTTCATTTCCCTACTGAACAGCAATTAGAACCTGAATTTGTCCTCATTTTAATGTTTTGCTTATATGCCATATGAAAATTCTTTTGTCTTTGATATATTTCTTTGGTTATATGAAATTGAATTTTTAGGATTTAGATGGCCTCAGAATCTGTATTCACATAAATATTTCGAAAACATATACTGCAGTGAGACTTCATCTGAAGTATTTTCTGTTTGTGTCTCCAAAGTTCTACAATCCAAGTCTAAAAAGCATGTATTAGAATTGGCTAAAAATATCCTCTTGATGCTCACAGGTAATACGTAGTGACTAAATTAAAAGAGCTAGTGTATAAATCAGAGGAGAAAAAAAAAAGCAGCATAAATTGATGGGAAGCAGGCACACTTAACCCACACAGAATCATTCCTTTCGGCATGGTTGCCAATGGTAAATTTGACCTTGTAACTCTAGACTTAAGGTGCAGGACTCGAGATGCATAAAAACTTTTAAGAGTGACTTTTTTGTCTTTAGAACAATTTTGGATGAGAATATAATCCTAAAATTATTTTAAAACTTTGTTAATTAAAAAAAAAAATCAATGTATTTGAAGAGAGAGTCAAAGAATTTAGCTTTTTGTGATCAAATAGTCTACCATCTAATAGACACTTAAAGGCATTTGTCAGGGCTGTTGATACCAAGCCCAGGCTTCTGGAGCATTTGATTTGAGTCTGTTATTCTTTACTTGAACAGTAGTTTTCCTTGGATGATGTGGAATCTTGTACGACTACAAGATTTTGCACTGGAGGTTTGTTGAAACACTTTGTCTGAAGAGAAATGGATATAATTGAGAGGAGAGACAGAAAGAGGAGAAGGATGTTGAGCGAGTCACCAGTACTCCAGTGCAGTGGCTGTGCATTCAGGAAAACATTTCTCTGCTTCAGAAAGATGGTGTAGCCGCTGAAGCCATTGATTATCACAAGGTCCTTCTGCACTGCTGGGCCAGGATCTTCTAAGTTTCTTGCATTAGCTGTTGCAGCTTGTGCTTATACTGCCCCAGGCTTTGAACTTTGCCTGAGTAGCAATTGCATATCCGATGTGCCGAAGTGCAATTTATTTATCAGTCTGGTAGTTATAACCAAAGAGGATTGAAAAAATTTATATGCATTTAAAGGGTATTAGCATATGAAATGAACAAATAGCTTCAAAATTCACCAAGAAAACAGGTAAGATCGAACTGAATATACTTTTAACTGAATCATAGTAGAAGTAGCCTTTCTGGCACATAAATCTGTAAACCTTAATTTTATTTTTTTTTTTAAAAAATGTTTCATTTTAAATGACCTGGTTTTCTAGTATGGACAAGGGCAAATTACTAATACTGTAATTTTCAGAAATTATATTATGTGATTCTTTGAGTTAGGACTGAGTTATAAAACTTAGGTTGCTGATCAAGAGTTGGTAAGCCTTGTACCTTAATACATACTTAAGTCATCTTTTTTATACATCTCGCTATGGTTTCTTAAGGGCAGGATCCCTGTTGCAATCTTTCTATATGCTTCTAACATACCATTACACAACTGCATAACTTCTTATTTAAGATTTCACAGTGAGCAGCTTAACTTACCTGTTCTGCAAATATTTAGACTCTCTGAACTATTTCTTGTATCTTCTAATGGAGCATTGAATTAGGTTTTGAAATGTTTAAGTGATCTATTGTTATACTTGAAGTAGTTGATTCTTGTCTAGTATAAAACAGTTCCAACCCTAAATATATTCCTATTGCAGCAATTTGGACAGCATTTTGGTATGCCTGAGCTGCATGAATAGGACATTTTTAACTACATTTTAGACCAAACCTTTTCCTTTCTCCTATCTGTACTCGAAGTCCTCCAGTAAAGACTAACTTGTATGATTCAGGATTTGTTAGAGTTGAACTGAAACATGAACACTTTATAGTGAGCGTGCCAGGAAAGTACCTTAAATGATAACAGTTGTCTTAATGCCCTCTCATAACTTCTTCAGAAAGGCGTGTTTTTTCCACTATTAGGACAGTTGACAGGTAATAAATTGTAGAATGTTTCACAGATCAGCATGGGATATGGAGCAGATACAAACCGGGCAAGTGCAGGAACAAGGCATAGCAAAGCCAGTTAAGGCTTTGTTGAAAGAAGCGTTCTTGCATGGAACAAACTGAACGGTGCCAATCACACAGAGCAGCCATGCAGGGAAGACATAGTTGTTTTGACCAAATGGCGTGTTCTCTGTGGGAAGCCATATCCAACTCATGTTCTTTGAAAAACCTCATGTTCCTGAAGTTTCATTTCAAAAGTGGGACTTGGAAGAATTCCAGAAGAATCCTTTTTTTTATTTGTTTTCCTCATGATCAACAAAAATCATGATTTGATCCATTATATCATGAAATATGTTAGTACATATGTCCAGAATGATTAATTGTAGTACTTTTTGTATAATTTGCAGCTGTTGATGCTGATGTGTATTTGGACTAATGCCTCTGATATTAGCACAGAAGAAACTTGGATTTCAATTACTGCCCTTTATTTTTAAACAAGCCATAAATTCATTACTGTGCTTTGCTTCTCCTTTTTTTTCTGCAGTACACTAAAACAAAGAGGCTTTTCTGACTAAATTGAGACTATATTCAATTAAAAGAATTGTAATTTATCCTCACAAAAGGAGAGTAATTTACCAGAAAGAACAAACACAAAACAGTACAAATCAGCTTTTAACAGGATTTCAGTAAATAATATTTGAAATTCTCATTCATTATCATCATAGGGTTGTGGCACTGTTTTCAGAGGTATCCAATTTTGTTTGTAATAATACATCTTCTTTCAAGGCCTAATTCAAAAAGAACTGATTTGAAACATATTTGAATTGAAGCATTTGAGTAGCCATGTGTGTTTAATAGAGAGTAAATGTAACAGAGCTTTGCTTAACTGAGACTTCGGAGTTAGATGCTCTTCTTTCAGGGAGTCCAATGTATGCGGAGAGAGCGAGTGCACAGTAACTCACGCAGTTGGGTTAAATTGCTGTGGATGCTCTAAAATCGCAAGGAGTTTGTGAACATTAGTGAGAACATCCCACAAATTTCTACTAAAGGATAGCACTATTCCTACTTTATTTGTAGGAAAATAGAACCATTAAAATGCTAAATGAGTTGCACAATGTCATACAAAAATTTCAACAACAGAGCTGATAGTAAAATGCAGTTCTTCTAAAATTCCAACTTCAGTGTCCAGATGACATTGCTAGCATTGCTATCCTGAAGGCTTGCCACCTTGTGAAGATTTTGTTTTATTATGCTTAGATCGGTTAATAACTCTCAAAGATCCAGTATGAAGCTTCAGAAAGGAGGACAGCTCTTAATGAGGAAACTATCATAGAATCAAGTTACTTCTCTACACTGCATTTATCTCTCTTGTAAGAGATTCTACCATGTGAAGTCCAGGTTTCTAAACTGATATGGAGCACACAAACTGGTTTTAGACCACTTCTGTGTACAATGGGCCATGCAAAATTCCTGATTTTATTCAATGTTAATACTCTTAAGGGAAGCTGGCACAGACTCGCCTTGCTCCTATTACTTCAAGATAATGCATCCCGTCATTTCTTAGTCCTGTTCTTTATACTGCTTGTCACCTACCTTTCAGACTTTTGTCCCTGTTCTTTTTCTTCAGTATCAATCCAACCCAATGGTTTCTGGCACTTTGGCTTCCAAACTCAATCTCTTTTCCACTGATTTCTTGCTCCCAATGGATACTAGTCCCACCTTTCCTCCCTTACCTCTGTCCAGTTTGACTCCACCACCCTCTTCTCCTTGTTCAGAGCCTCTTACTGGTCCCATTCTCTTTTCATGCTGACCTTTCAATATTACTGATTCTCAGTGGTTGTTATTTTACCCAGTTGTTCCCCAGTCCTCTGTCAATCTTCAGATCTGGCTCTTGCCATCTTGAATTTGGATTAGGTTCTTTCTTCCTCCCTATGTTCACATTCCCAGCTACTGAAAACCATTCAACCACTCACACAGGAGGAACTTTCTCTTTCTCCTGCTCTGAATTTAAGTGTCCTGTCTTAGAGATGGCGCATGGCAGCCCAGTTTGTAATCTGAGTGAAAGTCTTTCTCGCCTCGTGAGCTGGAGCATGTCCAGTGCAGGCAGAATCTACAGAAAAATTAGCTGGTGAAATCTTAGTCCCTACTAAATAGGTAGGAACTGCAGTCTCTTATCCTGATTTTCTGAAGAAATGTGATTTTACAGTGGCTGTCTGGTTTTGGCCCATGTTTCCCAATAATTATTGAACAAACTGGCTAGGTTGAACCAAATTTGAAAGAAAGGTAGAGATCTCTAATATCAGGTGCCTACAAATTTTATGTGCCAACCATGTAGGGAAGAGATCCTCATGGTGCTTCTACTGAGGGAAAGTTCAGTGTTCACTGGAGGATTCACATGGCAACACAAGCCTAAGAGGAAGCCTTAGGCAAACAGGTTAGGTGACTCAAGAGTTACGTTACAATCATTTTGCTTTGCAGTCTTGGGGGATTCTGACATTTAAGTGAATAGTAAGCAGCAAAGTAGAAAAGCCATGAGTGCAGAGAGAAGGTGAATTCTGGAAGTTGGGGTGCAGAGGGCAGGAGGGGAGGGCAATGATGGTTTAGTAACACAAAAGATGTTTGGAAGAGGGTGCCATTCTTCCATCTTTTGAAAGGCTGTATGACATGCAGTTTATTACAGAGATTTAAATTACAGGGAATTTCTTTGTGGCCTGCTGGGCCTGAGAATCAGTCTGTGGTATTTGCTGCAAGGCTTGTATGCATCTCCACTGGTAGTTGGCAGCTGCTGGAGCAGTTGACAGTGTCCCATGTTCTGACTGGTCAGTCATATCCCTTCCCCAAAGCAGTACACCTTGTGTCCCAGCTCTGGACCAAGGACAGCTGAGAGTGGATGTGAAGATACACCAGAGGATGGCAGGAAGCAGTGGAGGGATGGTGGGTGCTGAAGTATCTGTGACAGAATTGCATGAGGCACAAGAGGGTGGGGATTACACATAAAGCCACTAGTTGCAGTTTGGTGTAACAGGTGAGTCTTCATTGGCCTGCACCCTCATTTGAGTTGTGAGCTCCTGCCTTGTCCTTGATCAGTGTACAGATTTACTGCAAGGAATTAGTTAAACAGATTTCTGAACTCATGAGACTGATCTGTTGGGCTCTACAACACCAAGGAACTTGAATTATATCCTGCGTTGATTGATGACTCCTGCCAGGAATTGGTTACAGTGATTTGCATTGCTGCTGTTAATGCTCAAATGCTTTCCTAAATATCTTCATTGAAGAAAAAGTTTAATCTGTTTTAGTGATGTTGTAAATATGGGGCTGACCTCTTTCTTCACTGAGACTAGATGGAGTGTGCCAGTATAACTGAAAGGAGAAACTTCAGAATCATCGTGTTTAACATGTAGCTTGCTCTGTGTTTATCACCATGCTTATGGTCAAATGTAGTTTACTGTTCAGCTCTGAGTGTTATCTGTGGCAACCTCCTTGGTTAGAAGATTGGTGTGACTATTGCTGAATCACTGGAACAAATAGTGACTCTCAGTTCAAAAGGAGGAACTATGATGGGACAGTATAGGGATACATTGCATACTGTCTGCATGTGGCCAAATGCAATCAGGTTATTAAAACAAAAACAGTAAATCAGGAGTAATGAAAGACTTGGAACATGTCATAAAAGTGAACTCTGAAACAAATACAGGGCCAATTTCTACAGACCTTCATTTAAGAAATCCCATTGCAGTCATGCCCACTGATGGAGTGAAATAAAAGCAACAGGGCTAATTACACAATTTGATATATTAATTTAATTATTTTTTTTAAGTGGGACTCCCATAGATGAAGGAATATAAGTAAAAACAAATGTTGAAACACTGCTACAGGCAACCTCCAAGAAAACCCAACCCCCAGCCTAATCGCTGCAGTTACATTTTCCTACAACTCGGAAAGCAAGTCTCATGGACAGAGTGCTGCCTATGATCTTATTTTATAGTTTCCAGTATGTACTTGATTTATAAGGAGCAATTTTCTCTCAGTCCTGATTGTGGAATCGGGAAACATTTGTATCTGAAGTGGGTAAAAGAAACACAGCTTTTGTAATGGCTCTGAGAGAGGTTTCTAGTGGTAACCCCATTCTACTGCTGGAAGGAAGAAACTTCCTTTTCCCCTTACTGTATCAAATGCAACTTTTCCTCCTTGTATGCAAGGTTCAGAAACTGCTTTGTAATTGTTGCTCTGTTTTTTCATCTTTCTTTTGCCTGGAGCTTTGAATGTATAGCTTGCTTAGCTGTCTTTCAGTTTTTTGCCTAGCCATTTTTTAAGCCGCCTTTGATGCTAACACTTAGGCTATTAAAATCCCTGGGGGTAAACTTCCCTCTTCTCCTCTTCTCTTAAACTATACACTTTCCTTCTGTAGTGTCACCTTTAAAGTTGACATTTCCAAGTGCTTCTCAGTAGCTGTCTTCTTTACCATTCATTTCTTAAGCCCGTTCTCTGTCTTTTTGTGCACTTCTGGCTTCTTTATACAGAGTCTAAACCTTTGCAATGGCAAATAATGTGTATCCATGTCTCTGTATATACGGATATTTATAAAAGTAGTGCAATAGTATTTTTTTTAATTTGGGCAATATTTGTTTATTGGGTGAAAGTGGTAGATTGGCCGCTTCAGCATAACTTTTAACCATCATGCTAATATGGCAGTTGTTTGTTCACTCATTCATCAATTATACACCATTGATTTATTTTGCTAATAGTATTTGTATTTCCTTCCTGTCCATAGAAGTTGACCTTTTTATGGTATATAGTCCTTGGTGAGGAATTACTAGCCAGATGTGCTGCAAATGAACTACTAGTTTTCAGTGTATAGTCTGGACTTTTGGCTTTGATCTAATCGTTCAAGACCATAGATAAGTTGTTCCCAATAATAAACTTGATACAGTTAAGGCGTATAAGGCCACTGCCTCCGGTGGACTCCAGGACCTGGGAATTCCTCTTGCCCAGTCCTGGAAGCCCAGCCCTGTGTGCCCAGACAGCTCCAGATCTCTCCATCCCACACTAATGAACAGGGCAGCTTTTTTCCCCTTTGCAAGCTCAACCAGTAGTGAGTCTCAGTGTGTATGCCAAAAGCACAAATGCTGACAAAGACAGAGGATGCGGGACACCAATGCAGCCGCCTGCCTATGCAGCTGGCCCTAGAAGTCGCTGCATTCAGCAACACCCACATGTAACGCTGCCAGCACACACACGAAACGTAAGCATAGACAACCACGTCCCCTTCTTCCTATCCTGCTGATCAGGACTGAAGTTTGCTGGTGAAAACACACACACTTTTACTGTCCAGGTCTGGAGAGCAGATACTTTAAATACCAACATGGGCCCTCTGCCTATCTAATAAACTTACCTGGACCCTGAGCCCTTTTAACTGCTCTACAGCTCTTCTACTAGCCTGATAGCCCAGGTTGCTGCTCACTAGCAAATGCGTGTACACTTGCAAGCACCCCTGCCCTGAATCCCTTCACTGTCAGCGTGGGCTCTTGCTCCCATTTGATTTTCCTGCCTGGACTTGGGACCTCCTGCTCACTGGCTTGTCCAGTTTGAAATTTGCTAGCAAATTGCACCCCACCACCCTGATGTATGTCAGCACTCCAGCCCCCCTCCCTGCCCCCCACCCCGTAGCTGGCACCTGCAATGCAGGCCCTGGGTCCCACAGTGCCCTCTCCAGCTGCTGACAGATGCCCTCACACTGCTCCAGGTCCCCTAGCAGCTGAGACATAGACCCTGTGATGCATTGTCCCACTCTAATTGCTGGCAGTTGAAGTCCTACTTCTCCAGTTGCTGGCACCATTACCTGAGGTTGACTTCAGTTACTGACCTGAATTTACTTCCCTCAGTCTCCCCAGTAGCTGACACACTGGACCCATGCTCCGTAGGTCCATGGCCATGCTGGCGAGCAACACTGAGATTCTCACTGGCTTCTCTTGCTGGCACCACTAATGTGATGGCCCTATCACCTGAGGTCTTCTGACTCCATTGCTGGCCCCAAATTCAGTCCAGTCTCTCTAGCTGCTGGCCTCTAGTCCTTACAGCACCCACACATAGGGTGGAGAGTGTGCTTACATGAAAAGGTCATCAAGAAAGGATTTGATGAGAAAATAGGACAGACTGTGGTGATCAGGCACAGGGCTCAGTCAGACAAGTGTACTGATCTACTGCTGCTGACGTGGGACCAACCCCTTTTATACACTCTTCTCCTTCCTGACCCCCTCACCTTAAACATTCCCTAATAAGTTTTGCATAGCCCTGCGAGTCCCCCTCAAATATCCCAAATCTTCTTATTCCTCTTGTTTCCCTCAGCTTGTTGGCTACGAAGTCCAGGTTGGCCCTCTCCAAAGCTATGCTTCAGTTTCTTAATGGCCTGTGCAGTAGTGACTGGAGAGTTTGTCACTATCTTTGTTATCTCTTGTCTATTATATTGTGTCTATGTGTTTCGTTTATGACTTTTTTTGTTACTCTTTGAATGGAGACGTTTCGTGGTCTGATAATCCTAATGAAGCAGATGCTCTGACATGACACATACCCTTAGAAATACTCGGGGGGGGGCAAATTCTGCCAAATGGGAATGTTACTGATTCTTCAACTAGAAATTAACATCTTGTTTCAGTTTGAGTTGAAATATGATGTGAAAATAAAAGTCACAGGAGAGGATTTTTAGTCTCTTTTCTGGGCAGTTTAGGTAAAGTGGTGATATCTATGAAATATGTTTTATTATTGATTTTTATATCAAGTTTAGTACATTCATCTGTCCATTGGAGAAGCAAATGACCTGGTAGTGGATGAGATTTCGTAGCAGTGAAACACTGAAATCCTATGCATCTCTCTAGATATACTGGCTAGTTTTCTATGCAAATGGCAAAACCATTAATACTTGTAACATTTCATTTGAAAGGCCAAAGCTATGCTAAGGTGTTGGCAGCCTGCCTACTGGAACCTTTTGATCCACAATGCACTTCCTAGCAAACCTTACCAGGTGCCCTTTCAGCTGGTCTATGGCAAGGCTTTGATGTGCTGAGAACATGGTCACAACATGGGGCAGCTGTGTCTCCAAAAAAGGAACAGGGAAAGCAGAAGGAATGACTGTTCAGATCTTGCTGTATGGGTAGTCTGACTGTGATGGTCCAACTTTTCCAGCCACGTTGGGACCAGTGCAAGCTTTGGAAGACTCTAGAGGCTGACACTGATTTGGTGGTAACAGTTCCTGGCTCTGTATTAAGATAAGCAGAAGGCAGCACATCACTATGTGTGTGGCATAAACAGAAAATATTTAGCCTTTGGTGGTGTCGCTCATGGACCAGACGGGTCAGAAAGAAGTATTGCTTGGGTGAGGTCTGCTTGCAGGCTATGGGTTAGACTTCACTTTGCTTTTGACCTGTAATTCTGATGTCTGGTGTTCCTATTAATGTCATTGTGTCAAAGAGCCTTGATCATACCTTTATGTCAAATTCATGCTGAGGACAGTAAAAACTTGGGCTGGGGCAGATCCTCAGGAATTCATAGAGTCTAAGTATAAAATAAGAGATAGCAGGCAAGGAAGCACAATTAAACACTACTGCTCGGTGTCAGCACTGTGCTTGGCATACTAGCATCTGTAGGAAGACCTAACAAGTGAATGTCAGGCACTTAACACTGTGTCTGATAAATTAGAAAGACAAATACCATGAAGACTCTTGTTCCTATTGAGTTATTAAAGCTGCAAGATCTACAAGTAATGCAGAGTGTTTATAGGGAGGCATATTATTCATGGACTGTTTTGTTTCTTTTGGTCTTTTCAGGTGTTCCAGGACCTTGGCACTACTGTGTTGTCGGGGGCATTTAAAGGATACAACATCTGCCTCTTTGCATATGGACAGACAGGTTCAGGAAAAACTTACACAATGATGGGAACACCTGTGAGTTACACCATTCATTTTACACTTAGGGTTGAGGGCGGGATGTCTAGCAGAAACATTGCTTTATTTTTAAACTGTGATTATGGTGCTTGTTGAGCAGAAAGCTTATACACGTTTTATTTGGTATTTATATATATATAAAATGAGAGTGAAGCCTTAAGATTTAGATAAATAATGTAGCATCAGCTAAAAATACTAGAAAATACGGTGTAGTTTGAATATTTACTTTAGATAACCTTCATCTTACTATGTATGAATCTTATCTCCATGTTAGAGGACAAAAAAAAAAAAATAATCTATAACCCTGAATAGTTTTGGTTTTTAGAAACGTATAGCTCAAGGTAACAGAAAGTATTCATTCTTATGGAATTTTTTCAGTCTGAGGTATGCTGAAATTAAATTACTTTCACAAATAAACTGGATATAATTCACAGGAATACTTTTGTAATGGGCTTCATTATCTACTTGAGACATTTATCTGTTGCAGAAGTTATCCTTTGACCTGTGGAAACTAATACTTGCTTCATTCCCAGTTTTGAAATATATTTGAATGATTTGCAGAAGTTGTTAGATTTTAAGATTCTGGTCTACGAGGAACCACTTAAAATGCATTTTAATCTTGGTGCTCAGATCGATGGAGTCAGTTGAGGATTTCCTGCGTTCTGCTGCAACACAAGGCAGTTTGATCTCTATCCATAAATATGCTTGGCTGTTGGTGGAACATGCCCCTAAAAAAGGAAAATTTTATTTAACAGTTTGGGTGGACCACTATTTTCTACACCCACAGGATTCAATTTTTAAGGTGAAATAAGGGTAAAATTTGTTCAAACCCTAAAGATGAGAAAAAGACTATTCTGGTATGGTTTGTGCTTTTGTCAAGAGTTTGGATTTTTACAATTTTATCTTCCCCACAAGCATCATCAGTAGGATTTTGTTAAATCGTGACCTGATTCTTCATTCATTTTATGTGAAATCAAACTTAACTCCATGAAAGCCTGAAGAAGGGTTAGAATTGGGGTTAATATGTTATAAACTAGGATATTTATATTACATTATTTTTGGAAATATCTTAGCGATTCAGAGTGGCCACATCTTGAAATTATCATTATTTCCAAGTAAGTTTCCCGGTGTAGTGTTTCTAAGAGATTTCTGGTTTATAAAGTTATTTCTTTCTCTAATGGAATCCTGCTTTGATCTGATCTTTAATAATGTGTATTCACTGTGAAACAGCATTCAAAACTAGGAAGAAACAAGT
Source organism: Cariama cristata (assembly GCF_000690535.1). NCBI lineage: Eukaryota > Metazoa > Chordata > Aves > Cariamiformes > Cariamidae > Cariama > Cariama cristata. The sequence goes on from NW_009602219.1 coordinate 24,756, forward strand.
GTTTGGTGTAAACTGAACTTTTGTCGATGGTGGTCCACTTGATGAACCTGGACTTTCTACCCCCAACACCATTTCAAGTGTGCCTTTTAAAAGCCTTTCATGCTATTCAGCAAGCAGATTCCACCTAAGCCTTAGAGTCTTTTTCAGAGTGTATTGGCACTGAGATCGCTAAAGTGTGAGCAGTCATCATCACACAAAACCACACTGTTACATCAGTGCTATGTAGACTATTTGGCAAAGTTTAAATTGGGTAGTTTGGGTACTGTTAGCAGCCCGTATCCCATTCTCTCTGAGAGACCAGATTTATAAATCTAGAACGTAAAGTTCTTCTAAGCCTGTTTCGTGATGCCATAGCATGAAGAAATAAAAGTAGAGTAAGGAAAAAACAAAATATTCACGATCAATCAAGCTAGTTTCAGTGTTGGCCTGGCTTCACCTGGACTGCAACACCTCTGACATAGGCATGTCCCGTATCTTTACATCAAACAGCTCTTGGATTTAACCCAGGCCGCTGAACTCGTCGATGCTGTATAAGTTGCTCTAAAATGACTTTTGCTATAAATAGCATTTGCACTGAAGTTAACACAGCTGAGATTACACAGTGCACAAGTCCCTGCACTGTTTCACGTGCAAGATGCTTTAGCTGGAGTAGCAGAGAATTGCCATGCTGTTCTGAACTACACTCTAGGGTATTTTCTGTTGTAATCCACCATACAGTCATTACTTTAATGCTGTGCTATGATTCTGTTGTTTTCTTATAACTTGGCTTTTATTTGAAAATAAGTTTTGCTAGAGTGATAGCAAGTATACTGTTTAATTTTTTTTCTGTTTATTATTTGAAGGCATCCATTGGGCTGACACCTCGTATATGTGAGGTATTTTTTTTTTAATTTCACTTGCATTTGTTTAAGCAGTTAGATTTTCTTGATGGATTTAAAATTGAAGTAAATTTCTGGTTTGTACAGGGCCTCTTTTCAAGGAAGGATGATTACTCAGACCAGACAGCATCTTGCAGAGTAAAGGTCAGGTAAGTGTCTCACTGTTTTGGGCAGTGCTATGAATGCTTTCAACAACATACTGCTGTAATCAAACACAATAAAGACCAGTTTATTTTGTTTCTGTTTTCTCAGATGACAATCATTTTGGAACAAGGGGGAGAATACAGAGGAAGGACGAGAAAGTGTTGGGTTTAGTTTTCCATATCAGTATAGTTCTTTGGATGCTGTCTGTCCACTTTTGTATAGACAGCTGAAATATGAGTGCATTAAAAATTTACTTCCTGTTTGTTTAACTCTTAAATTTGAGCCATAATCCTACATTCCATTCTTACTCATCGTTCCGATGGATCTAATGAAGTGTTGTTTGGAAATCTGGGGATTTGAACTTACTTTACTAGTGTTAAAAAAGCATATTTTATGAATTTTTAAATAAAATACTGAATGCCTCTTGCTTCTTGGAAATTTGCTACTATGAATCCTTTCTACATATACTGCATGAATAGGGTCATTAACAGATAATGAAAATGAATTCATCAAATTTATCATGAAAGATCTATGTAAGATTCAGTGGTTACATTGTCTAAATATATACTTTCCTTTTTTTTAATCTTATGCATTTAACATTCCTTTTTTTTTTCTTTTCAGTTTTCTTGAAATCTATAATGAACGTGTCCGAGATTTGTTAAAACAATCAGACCGAAAGAAACCTTACACACTTCGAGTCCGAGAACACCCTGAAACAGGACCATATGTACAAGGTGAGAGTGGCCTTCACAACTGGCATCAAAATTTCTAATAAGTGTGTATGAGGTCTGTATGTATCTTTGCATACGTACCTGCTGCGATCCTAATTGCTTCTGCTTTTCAAGCATTACTTTCCACAAATATTTTGTTTGTTAATATGAACATGTGTAATACAGTGAAAGCTTTGCCTCTGTTATCCCACTGGCTGGATATCCCGCCCTTTTCTGTTTGCCTTTCCAGGTGTAGGTTGTGTGTGAGCCATAGTGTTTTGCTTTCTTTAGTTTTAAAAAAGTCTTAATCAAGAAATCCACCAACATCAGCTGTAAATGAGTTCTTCAGAACCTCCAGACCAGCCTGAGGTCCCTCTATACCCATTTCAGCCCTTGACAGCAGTATATATGTGAAATAGTAATAATAAAGTAGATAAACTCAATGGTTTGATGTTGCAGGCCAGGCCATGAGAAGCAATTAAAATCAGTATTACCCAAGTGAGAACCCAATAAGGTTCATTTTCCTCCATTTAACTGCAAAAGCACAGGATGGGTAATGTAGGTGCTTTATATGATTAAAAACATCACACACTTTTTAATTCACACTTGCAACAGTGGCCCCTCAGGTGGTTTTGTGTTTTCTAGTAAATCATAGCTTTCCAATCAGGTGACACAGAACAGATGAAAAAAACCCCACGTGTATTTTTTCCATTTCAGTTGTCTGTCTTATTTTAGTTCTTCTCTTCTGTCTCAATGTTTTTGTACTTCCAGTTAATTTCCACTTTTGGTGCCTGTACTTCAGGGTCTTATATAGCTTTAAATTGAGGTTTGGGTATTGGTACTTTGTAAATTGATTAGCTCCCAATGTAGAGTTTGCTTGCTACATTGCCATTTATCTGACCAACAATTGACAAAGGGCATGTCTCTCAAAATCAGTACACCAGTGCAAAATCATACAGAGTAGCTTTACAGTGGAGATTAGAAGGAAGAGCCTTTTCCAAACTGATACAAGTTTCAAAAATTAATGAGTTTGTTTAGAAAGTAAATGCATACGTTTCCTTTTCAGCCTGCCTTATATCTACTGGGCAGAATTCCAAAGTTGCCTCTGGTATCACTGACTCTGCAACTGCTTGGCTGGCCACCAAGTGGGTAGTAACACCTGGGAGGTATGCGTTTAGCATGCAAAATACATAACACACAGAATTTTTTTGGTCCTGTCACATCAGATAGAATACTGATTTGTTCTGGCTTTTAGAGTTCTTGTCTCTGTTTGTTTTGTGAATTCCTTTTTTTCTCCCTGGTTCACTTTTCTCCTTCTCTTTTTCTTTATCATGGCATTACGTGTCAGATTGTTATCCTCACTTCAGAGATTAAGCCAAGATGTGACAACTGATAGGGTGATTTGACTGTGTGATTGAATGGAGCCTGGAATTCCCAGTTCTCGTTCCCTGGGAACCTGCAGTGGGTCAGAGTACATCTAACAACCGACGGTTGTTACACTCCTTGAAATCTGAAATAAGCATTTGGGAAGTGTTGAACTTGCGTGGGCCTATACACAAGGGACTATCTGGCATTGTGGTTATTTCAGCTGTGCTTTCCCAGCATATCAGCATCCTGTTTAAGGAGAGTTGGAAAATAGATGAATTGATGGTCTCATTAGTATGGCAAACTTATCATTCGTTGAAAAGCAGATTCATAGACATTTGGCCTTTGCTGAGGTCTTTCCAAGATTCTCTTTCTACCTGCTTGTTATTGGAGAACTTCATTGTTGGTGGAGTACAGATACTAATTATTTTCTTTTAGCAGCTGCTCATTCACCACACAAGAAAAGGTCTTTAAACTGCTTCCTTCCTTGGCAATTTCCATCCCTTTTCTCAAGCCTTATATCTCCAGTGATTCCTTGGCTGCATATAATGGAGTTTCCTTGTTTTAAGAGAAAATGAATTTATAGCTTCTGCCAATGGGCTGGCTTGCCTTTTGTCACTATTTTGTCTTCATCTGGAAACTTCCAGGCCAAATCTGTCACTTCTTTTCTAGTTCTGTGGGGGTTTTTGTTGTTTGTTTGTTTGTTTGTTTATTTTACCCCTTTTGAATAAGGATTTTACACTTAGACACAACTAAAATTTTTAAATGCAATAATTTTATGCTAGAGTTCTGAAATATTCCATAAAAGCTCCCAATTGATTAGATTTTGTAAAATAAGAGGAAAGGATAATGGAAAAAGATTAGCCTAAATAATATTTGCTAGCTTTGGCCGTATTTGTAAATCCAGTATAAATACTTTATTTTAGAACATCCTCTCCCTCTGTATCTTATGACAGCCTCCAGAAATCATTGTGTTATGCCTGTAAGACAAATTTTATTTTAATGATAAATGTGATTCGCATTTCTAGAAAAACATGCATGAAAAATGAAGTAATTTCTCTCCTGAAGGCATCACGGGGTGTAATTAGATTCTGTTGTGAGAGCATGTGAACAGAAGTGATTTCAGGCTGATGAGTCAGTTGCTTAGGGCCACAGTCAAATGACATAGTTATTTTTTTTTTAGATATGTTTATATTAGTATATGTTAATAAATAAATATGCTTATGTACAGTTTATACAATTAAGAACTGTAACAGTGTGCTTTACTTGAGACATCCCTGGTGTCTTTTGGGGAGGGGGACTAATAAAGAAGAATTGATTACATAGCTTCTTTTGGAACAGCACTCATTAACTCACATAAAAAGTAAGCAGCAGTGAGAAAGTCCAGAGGTCTTCTGAATGCAGGTGAGAAGTACAGTCAGCTTGCTTTTAATAACATCAAATTCAAGAAGATGAAGTGGTTCACAGCACTAGTACCAAATGCACTTCTCAACTGCAGTAATATGTTGCTACAATCAACAATTGCTGATCTCTGTAATGAGGGCCTTCTACGTGCTGAAGTAGTGTTTGGCAGTTCTATATGTAGTCTCTATGTTTCCAATACCTAGATGGCTGAGATCAGAATTCTCGGCAAGTTTACTAGAAGGGGACCTTGTTTTGTATTCCCTTTCCAGGCAATTTGCTGTGTGGGAGAAATAAAGAGGATGAACATCAGCAAAGCTCAGAAATTTTCCATTATTTCTCATAGATCTAACATGTTAGGGACTAGCATCTGTATTTGCATCATACCTCTTGAAAGCTGTCAGCAATTTTAAGATTTGGTGACTTTGATCAGAAGCTTCCCAGTGTACCACTAGTTTGTCAGTTGTGTGGTTGGTGTCAATAATATCCAGAGTACAGTTAGCACTGGATGAAGAATGGACAGAGAGGAAAATCAGAAAACTTAACCCCTTTAAGGATGCTTAGATGCTCTTGGCAATGCATTTTCCGTTTGCAAGTCCAGTCAGGAAGTCCCAGCTCCGAACACTAAGTGTTCTGAATAGTTTCCAGCCCATCATTTTTCCACGTAAAGACTGTGAGATTGTAGCCTTTAAAATGCTGAAAGAGTTTCAGTGCTTTGGGTTGGAATTGTTTCAAACTTCTCCCTCACAGATGGTTGCACTGTTAAGGAATCGGCCTCTCTTAAATCAGGAAATGATGTAATCTATTTTGTTACTCCAAGACAGATTTCTGGGGGAGATCCTTTCTTACTCCAAGGCAGATTTCTAGACAAGGAAGCGGTGTTGATCTTTCTATGGGACTTGAAAATGACCTTTCTTTTTCTAGCAGCTAACAAAACACTTTGTCATTTCTTTTCAAACATTTACAATATTTCATTTACCGTACCGAAAACCTAAATGTTTTTAACTCTGTGCTAGATTCACTATTGCAGTACTTATGGAAATGTAGGTAGGTAAGAATTTCTTCCATGCCTTCATTTTATAACTGGATTTTTATACAGTTAAATAAGACCCTGGAAAAGGGTCTGGGAAAACAATGTATGATAGTTTCCATATTCTGAGCGTTGAAGATCCCAGTGCTATTGGAAAAATAATGGGCCTCTTTCACAAATGGAAAATGTGATGACTTCTGGAATTATTGTAAAGGGACACTAGAGAGCAGAAGAAATGCGTTTGTTTGAAAATCATCCTATACTTTGTGTGTGTGACTTACATTCTAGCAGTAGTTAAATTATTTGATCCAAATAAGTCACGTTTTTCAGTACTCTGCCTTCATCCACGCTTTTGTGTCCTGCAATAAAACAAACCAAACTTAAATAAGTGTGGGGAGAGGAAGTAGCCCTGGATTCCAGCTGCGAGATAAAACATTGTACAAACGAGTGTTTTACTAGGTATTGAATGATGAAGACTTGCTTCACAGCTCAAGTGTTTTTTAGGAGTCGCTGCAGTACAAATGATAACTAATCATCATCATAAAATGCAAACGAGGCATATTAAACTGGATTTATGTGAAATACAAGCCTGTTGAGGTTAATTTTGTGTGTCTGCTGGAATTTGCATTTTGCAAGGGGATGGCATTGCCGCCAAAGCAAAGCAGCACACGAAGGGGCCTGCCATCCCCGCCACAGCACAGCAGCACACTGCCCTCCACTGGGGCCCTGTTCGTCACAACCACCACTCTGACACAGCAGGCTCTGAATCTGGTATTCCTTTCATTTTTGTTTTCAGTGGGATTTTTCCCCCTCAAAAATAAAATCAAATTTAAAAGAAAAACTGAAAACAGAAGGTAGGAAAAGGCCAGATGTTTCCTATCCCTATTTGGGTACCCTCTGGGGGAAAAGAGGATGAAGACTTGTAAGTGTTGCAGCCTGAAGCCTAGTTAAGTAAATGGTAAATATTCACAGGGATTGTTTTCTAATTGTTAGTTGCACGAGCAGAACCATTATCCAGAGGCAGTGGCAAAAAGCTTCTTTACAGGATCTGTACCCAATTAGTAGCAGTGACATAGCTGAAAATTTCTTATGGAGTTTGTTACACCTTTTTTTAAATACCATTGCTCTGTGGACAAGTTGCAAAAAGGTCTGTACTTTGAAGGTACAAGGCATTTTTTTATACTGATGTCACTGCACCTGAAGCATGGACTGCAATTTTTTATTTTATTTATTAAAAATAAAATTAAAAAAAAATTAAATAGTTACTCTAGTTGAGAGATTACTTGTAGAACAGACTGGCATCCCAGCACAACATCCTTATGCTCCTGACCTTGGGTAAATTGTCGAGTAAACTGACTGAAACTTCCTGAGAAAAATACACATTTAACTCTTTTTAAATCTTTGGCAGGATTGACTCAACGTTTAGTAACAGACTACAAGCAAGTTGTAGAACTTCTAGAAGAAGGAATAGCTAAAAGGTATTTTAGAAAACAAACCAGCTCCGTCTTCATTTAACACTTCTTTCACTGTGTGTTGATTTCATCAGTGTTTATTTTACTGACAGTATTGCCAATGCTTTGTCGTGACAGGATGCCAGATTTGCTGATCCTGTACATGATGTATACATAAGATGTTTCGTATGCTCATATTATCCACAGTAAGAGCTACAAGCACTCATGAAGTTGTTTCTTCAAAACTGATCCCATGCTGACTTACCCACAAAATTCAACTATCTATCTGGGATAAAAAATGCATGCCAGGAAAACGTTTTGCTGTAAACAGACTTCCATTTTTCTCCTCCATTTGCTTATGACACTTTAGACTATATAGCTTTCAACTCACTTGTTACTGTAACTTAGTGATTTGAAACTGCCAAAAAGATAGTGTATTTTTATTTAATTTCTAAAAGTATGTGGTTTATAATTATTTGGTTTAATTTTTTAAAGTATTTTTTTAAGTTCTTAGTCCAAGTCATGCACATTTGCTATGAGAGAACTGTGGGAATTGGCACACCAGTGAAGCCAATGATTTAGTCTCTCATTAGTCAAGACACTTATTTACTTTTTCTACAGGGAGCCTTGGATATCAGTACAACTGCCATTACAGTGATGGCAATTTTTTTGGTAATATTTTTATGAAATATTCTGCAGAGTATTAGCACATTATCAATGCAAACAAACCAATTTAAAACATCTGCAGTCTGGGAAACGATGCCAAATGAATATCAGCAAGATCTTAGGGATAAAGAAGATGGCGAACAGGTTGCAATCGCCTCATATGGCTGGAGGCAGGAGAGGAGCAGATGGGACATGACAGCTCCAGGTCTGACTATACAGGAAAGAGAGGAGGGAGAGCTCCCCTTGAGCATGGGTGGTGCTTTTCATGGGGGAGAGGGCAGCTCCTATACTAAAAGCAAGTGGAGTTTACTGAAGGTATTTTTTCTGCGTGTTGTTTTTGTCAGACCATCAGTAGCGTTGCTCTTGCTGCACCTATCCATTATAAAATATACAAATATGATTTCCAACATGCAATCATTATTTTTGTTGTGACTCTCAGTGCTATTATTTGTTTTTCTGTTGATACTTTGCAAGACTCAGTCTCAAATGACTTTTGCTTTATAAACTTCAACACTGTTCCCTTGTATTCTCTGCCCACTGTAGAACTGTTTTCTGTCTTCTGCCCTTTACCTAATAGTTTGTCTTCCTCCTCTAACATCTGGAGACTAATTCACGTTCTCCTGCTTCCTCAGCTTAGGCTCACTTATAACCATGATGCACTAGGCTGCCTGTGGATTTTGGCAGCGCCCACTCACACAGCTGGGGAGGTGTAGGAAGCAGAGTGCAATAGGGAGGAGAGTCCTGGCTTTGGCCTTTTGCAGCAGGCGCTCAGCGCCGTACACACAGCTGCGGCTCTCTGATCTCTAGTGCAACCAGTCTCTGCAGTATTCTGACAGCTGGGCTCATAACAAAAACATGGTTCCACAGTCCTTGTCCGCGCTACTAAAATTACCTGCTGTTGTTGAGGATAAGCTTGGGAAAACTGATGCTAAAGGCTGCACGTATTGCCGGTGTTCAATGCAAGCTACAAGAGTGACAAAGGAAAAGATCGGTGACCTGCCTTCTGCCCTAGGCAAAACCCTGCTTTCTTTGGGTTTATCTAATCAAAACACCAACAAAGAAAGTAGAATTTCCAAAAGTCTGTGTTACAGAGACAGTGGGAGAGTGCTGCTGCTGCTCCTTCTCCCCTGCCTGGTACCTGGTAGCCAGCGTGCGGTGGGTCAGAGGGCTAGAGCCAGATGACCAGACTGTCCACATCATAAAGCCAAGCAAGGCCTACACAAGTGAATTAGATATTCATTTGATACTCATATGGGTAGACTGGCTAGTCTCATTGGACTCCTCTAACAGTGTAAAACTACTGTATCAGCCCTGTGACAGAAGGGAGCCCCAGAAGTGGTGTAGGAAGCTTTTTGAACCCTTTGAAGTACCAAGAAATAAAAATGAGAGCAATATGGAGAAAATGTACTGGGGCAGTACATTCAGTGGTGTTGGGGGTGAGCTGTACGATGCTATTGCTGGCTATCCTTCTCTGCTGTGTTCTACCCTTACACAACACCTTAAGCCTGTGCTGTAAGGCTGCTGTGAGATACTTCTTCATAGTGCTGCTGATGGACAAAACCAGCTCTAACTGACCCTAGGTTTCCACTCTTCCAGGTCCTCTGCCAAACACTCTGCGGTCAGATCCAAGAATACAGCCTACCATGTTCTCCAAGTTTCGCATTCCTTCATCTTCATTTATCTGCTGTACTTGTTACTTTTGCTTTCCCTGAATACAGGGAAATAAACCTTTGTAATTGAATGGTTTGTTCTTCTTTCTAGAATCACAGCAGCTACGCATATTCACAATGCCAGCAGCAGATCCCATGCTATCTTCACTATCCACTACACTCAGGTTAGCTAAAAATAATCCAGCTTCCTTTACACTCTCAAAAAGCATTGTTCAATGTGTTGTGCATTGTTTACTTGTTACTGTTTGTGCTGTTTCTAGTAATCTCAATGGAAGCTGTTACTTATTTCCTTTGGATCACACTGCAGATGTGTTACACTTCCTACTCTGCCTGATGTGCTGGGTGTTTATTGAAGTATTCTTGTTCCTTTATGCAAGCTTATAATCAGAAGCGATACCAAAGACTCACTGTAAAAAGAAATGTTTAAAGTTTTAATCAGCCCTTTGAAATGCAATACGCCTTCTAGGATGCTGTGAAAATGACGTGTGAATGTGTTTGAAGTTATGTTTTAGAATCCTTAATTGAAGTATAGCATTAGTTTAACACTTACTAAAATTTTGTAGCTGTCCAGCTTTTCAGATGTACTCATCTCTTTAGCATTTGGCATCCAGTACTCTCCCAAAGACAATGCACTCTTTCTTCAGAGGAATTATATCCTTCCCTGGCAGGGAAGTTGTTCAGTGATCCAATAGACCTTTTCTATCTCACACTTCTAACATCCTGTAATCACAGAACATTTTGGGATATTTTTCAGTAGTTTCACAAAAGACCTTTGGAATACATTAGTGGAAAATAACTCTGCAAGATCTACAAGAAAGCCTTTCACAGTCACCAGGCAGTAAAGGTTTTTTTCAAGAGGAAATCGGTGTAAGAGGGTAGTTGCACTGTTGAGTGAGAAAGCTGGTGAGTTAATGGTTTGAACATAGTCAGTGGGTCAAGGTCATAAAGAAAGGCAGTGAGAGAGTCGTATGTACAACTCGGTTTCAAACAAAAGAGCACATCTTATTTTATTTTCATTAATTAATTAAGAGGAATAATCTTCCTTATTTATGTTTTTCTCTTCAGGCTATATTGGAGAACAATCTCCCCTCTGAAATTGCAAGCAAGATCAACTTAGTGGACCTTGCAGGCAGGTAATAATATAGTGAGGGGCCAAAACATAATTTTCTGTGAAGATGCTGATAGTAATGCCTTAAAAGATGAAATACAATATTTTAAAACTTCATTAAACTAACAATAAGCCTGACTTTTGAATACAGTAACAAGAAATGTTGTCTCTGTCATCTGTTCTTCTGTATTGGGCACTGGATTTCATTGGGGAAGGGAATTGCTGGGTCTTCAAATCCAATACTGTGCTGTTGCATACATTTAAGGTAATTCCATTCAACCTTGTATTTTTATTAAGTGGCTTTTCCAGTAGGTATTTGTGGAATTACCAAATCTGAGCTTGCAAAGAGACATTAAAAAGAGAATATATTCCTTATGGCTGCCTAGCATGGGCAGGATCAAGTAGTCGTATCTCACTGCTTATGTTCTTCATATTCCAAAAGTTCCTGAGTCTCTGATCTTAGCTATGCACTTCAGTGAGGCACATGTGTGTGTGCTGCATGTGACAGAGAACAGAAAGATGGAAGTTATGCTGAAGAGTTATAGAACAGTTAGAGAACAGGACATTTTTCTTTCTCAAGAATGTAAATTGCCATGCATGTCTGAGCAGAAAAAGTACTATTGAGGGGATGTACAGACTTTTGCACTAAGCTAGTCTACCCTTGCAAAGTTGTGAAATGTATGTTTGGGTTTTTTTTTAATTCAGAATCACTATGATTGGGTTGCCTGGTTCAGGCTTGAATTTGTATTGTGATGGGTCTTTAACAGTAGCTTGCACCAATGACCTTTGCTTGTCGTTGTTTGGACTTTCTGAACCAGAGAGCAATGTAAAGTATTCAAAGCATATGGGTTTTTAATTGCAAAGCTTGCAATTTCTGTTTTCTTGTATGTCAGGAAAATACATAATGTTTTCATATTAATTGTATGTTAATAATAAAGCATTTTTGTTTGATTTGCATTGTCTTTCCCACACTTGTGTGCTACAGTGAAAGAGCTGATCCCAGTTACTGTAAAGATCGAATTACTGAAGGTGCCAATATTAACAGGTCATTAGTTACACTTGGAATTGTCATCTCCACTTTAGGTAAGCACAATAGTTATTTATATTGAAGGGCAGTGGTAAAAGCGTAGGATTCGCTTACTGTGTGCTGTGTCTTAATGTTTATCTATATTTACAATAAAAAGCTGAACAGAACAGCTTCTTCATAAACTGTAATGACATCTAAGAAAATTAAATAGCCATGACAGAAAATGATAACCCCTTTCCTGAGCTCTGTGGTATTTCTCCTTCAGCACAAAATTCACAGATGTTCAGCAGCTGCCAAAGCATAAACACCATAACAAGCGAAGGGGAGAACAGTCATGTGGACAGTCCTTCCACAGGCAGTGTCAGTGGGACCAGGCGACCAGCTTACATCCCATACCGTGACTCCATCCTCACATGGCTTCTGAAGGACAGTCTGGGGGGCAACTCCAAGACCATTATGATTGCCAGTGAGTTTGGTTTCTATTCATTGTTAACATTTTCCACTGCATTACCCTCTTAAAATACATCCCTACTGCAGTGAGAAGACAGCTATATTGCTTAGAATCTGTCCTTGTAAAGTTTTTCATAAATACTTCATAGGATACTCAAGAAAATGAAAAGGCATGCTGATTATGCATGAAGTTAAGCTTAAGAGTCTTTCCAAGGTCATAGCTTTGATTTAAAAATAAGTGATTTATTCAGTTATAAATACAATCTTGAGAAGATACTGTCTGTGACCTTGATGAAATATCCCTAAGGATATTTTTTGTTTTGTCTTTTAAAGAAGCAAGACTAAAAAAATCCACCTTTTTGCAAAGTGATGAATGAAACTGGTTAGTTTTTAAAATAGCGCTTCTTTTCTATTTGTTTTCTGTCTGTAGCTATCTCTCCTGCCAGCTCCAGCTACAATGAGACCATGAGTACCTTGAGATATGCTTCAAATGCCAAAAATATTATTAACAAGCCCAGAGTGAATGAGGTGAGGCCTTGAGTTCTGCTTTTCATTCTTATTCTGTTTTGTTGTGTGTATTATTTAAGGTTTATTCAGTATATCTGGTCTCTGAATAAAATTCATACCTCTTTTTCCCATGTTAATGAGAGCTAAATAGGAGCCTAGATATTAGAGAAATAATTTCCTCGATTGCCTGCAGCTTAAACCATTTAGTGTTTCACACCTATTTTACACTCTTCATCTCTGTCCGTTGAGTTTCAGTCCTCCTTCTCTTTGAATTGTTATGACATGTATGTTTACCCTATGTCTTTATCCTAAATATTGGCAGTTACAGATCTGTTAGGATTATTTGTTACTCTTTAATCTGTTGCTGTAAGTCCATAACCCTTGCAGCCCTTCCTTTTGGCATGTTGAATGAACTCTGTTAAGGTTGCAAAGTCATGAATTCAAAACTTAGTATGCCAGGCCTAAGGTAGCCTATGTAGTCTCAATTTGTCGTCTTTTCAGTACACAAAATTATGAAGCCTTTAAATACATGGGAACAATTTTTACCACAGAACCCCAGCTTCATTCATTGCACAAAATAGGCCTGTTCCAGGTATGAACTTTGATTGTACGGCAAATTCATCTGTTCTGTTGTGCAGGGGTCCTTCACAGGCTGCACAAGTTAAAAGGTGGCAGGGTATTAAGGGGAGAGTCTGATGCTGTCTTGGAGGACTGGATTCTGTTGCTGCCTCTGCTTACAGCGTTCTTGTTCAATGCTAGTCTAGATGCTTAAAGCAAACTTGCAGTGTGTGCTTGTTCCTCATTTTCCACCCTTACCCCCAGTACACCTTTATCAAATGGGAAAAATGTAAATTTTCCCAATCAAAGACATGCTGTTAAAACAGACTGATTAGAAGTTATGGAGGTTTTAGACACTATAGTGATGAGAACCGGCATAAAAAAAAATCCATGGGGAAATGCATAATTCTGTCTGTCTTCACTGCAAAATTCAAGTAGCACATAATAATCAAGATCTACAATCACACATGCTAGAAATATAAAACTCTTGAATTGCTGCTCTTTAACTGAGCATTCTTCACTTGGCATTCTGCATGAGGCTGCCATCCTACAGTGGTCACATAACTTAAGGACTGAATCACAGTGTATTCATGTAAGGGGACTGAATTTCCATTTCAAAAAAAGTCTTGATTCCACCATTTCCTAATCTTTGAATGGTTGACTTTACAACTTCAGTAGTGTTTTGTGATTTGACCTGGGTGTATTAAGATTTTATGTGTAGATAAAAGGGTAGAATCTTAGATATGTAATTCATTTGTTTGCTTTCCTGTTGATACTCTGTTAAATCTTGGGCAGAAGGAAACCCTTCTAATCCAAGGTTTCCCAAATTTAATTTGCATTTTTATTACCAGTGCCTATAACTAGTTTTTAGACATCACTAGTGGCAGCAATAGTGTGTTTAGTTTTGGTAACAGCAGTTCTCAACTCTGTAATAGGCCACAGGCAAGAAAACAGAGTCCTCCTGGGTTAGCCTGTTGTTACGTACAGCCTCTCAGTCTCACAACTTGTGTGCCCATCACTCTCTTGCACAGCCGATGCAAGACCCTTGACTCATCCCTTCAGCTAACTGCCTTCTTCCCCTCACTGCAAATTGACTTGAGCCAAAGTGTCACTGGCAACCCAGAGGAAGTTGACTCTTGACTCAAGAGTTTCCCTGAACTGTCTGTAAAAAGCTGGTTTACAGAAAGTGCCTGTGCAGAGATGCTTACTCTGAAAGTGAGATAAATGCCTCCACACAAGCAGGCAGGAAATGCTTTGTGTATCAGCTGCAAGGGCTTTTAATACCATGGTTGGTGACGTTCTGACTTAGTCTTCTCTAGCCTGATCTTCTCATCTGCATAACAGAAATAACAGCATTTTTCTGACCCAGTGGGAGTATTTTGAAGGTAAATCCGTAAAAGTAGTGATGTATCCAGCTGTTGTCATGATGGGAACAAATATGGTAGGTCTGTGTTCAGAAAAGAGATGGAACAAAGTTTATGGGAAAAGAGAACCAAAGATGAGACCTGCCCCTAGGCAGTACATCCCAGGGGCCTGGCAGAGTGGATCAGTGAGTACTGCTGTGAGTGTGCGTGCCTATTCTCTCCTCCTGGCTCTTGGAACAGCTCTGCATTCATTGCTTTAGCTAGAATTTTTTAAAGAATTATTTTTTCCAACATCTCTGTCTCAATGTTTCAGGATGCAAATGTAAAACTCATCAGAGAACTGCGAGAAGAAATTGATAGGTTGAAAACTATGCTGATGAGCTTTGAACTGGTACGTAGGAACACTTCCCAACTGGAGTTCTAATGGTGCTTTAGGTAGTTACAATAGCTTATTTTCATCTTATCTGTTTATCTTTCCATGTTTATTGTGACTGGAGGGAAATTAAACTGTTCTCTGAGTGATTTCATGATGATTATAAGGCTAACTGCCTTTCTGTCATTTCTCCTTTTTCTGGCATTGTATTGATAATCCTGAAGTATAAGCAATTGTGTAATGATTAGAAATTATTTCCTTGCCTGTCTTTCATGGAATTGGATGGTTTTGTTGTCCAGAAATAAAAATATTTTATTTGTAGGGACATGGAAGCACCAAGACAGTACAAAAATATTAATCATTGATGTAATTTCCCTGCCAGACCTGTTACAATCCTCTTTCCCAAAAAAGTGAACTAGTAGACCTCAACAGCATTTTGGAGGTTTCACCCTGCCTGCACACTCTGTCCCCCAAAAGAAGTTGTGAACATCCATGAGTCATCACAACACAGCTGACACTCTTTGTGTTTTTCTCCTTTGGAATAATGATAACGTCTTGGTTTTCCATGCCATGGATAGCATGTTCTGCTGGGAGAGACCTGGAAACAGTCCAGGATTTATTTACACAGAAGTATCTCTCTGTTAATACTCTTTCACCAGTTCTTCACAAAAACTTGCATGCAATAGCTGGAGAGGTGTAGGCTAGATGTTAGAAGGCAGCATCAAATGTCTGTATTTTGTCTTTCCTTCTTCTGAGTTCATCTCCTTGAAATCCTGGAGAGTGAAAGAACATGCCTGCCAGTTGTGAATAAGGAAACTAACGTGTAGATCTTGGTGGCTATTGTTCATACAGAGGAATTCCAGTCCTTCTTGGAGCGATGACAGGGATGGAAATCTGACTGAGCTGGTTCTCCAGAATGAAATGAAGGTGTGTGTGACCTATTTGATGCTGTAACTCTCTCCTCTTCAACTGTGCAGGGGGGGATAGCATTGCCACAGTTCTGAAACCACAGTGGAAATGTTTTTGTCTTAATTCTTTCCTGTTTGCTCTGTATGTGCAGGAAACTGCCATCCTTAATGCATGGTGGATGCTCTCTACCAATTTGTGACGAAAGTCTCGTGTACTTAATGGGATGCTGTCCCTTGTGTATCACTAAGTCTGCACAATCTACTCCTTGTTTGAAAGCTGTCTCAATATATCACAGTAATTCATTATGTAGAGCCTCTCTCTTCTAAGATTAAACTCTTCCAATTTATTCAAAGGAAATTACCGTGCAGTCACCAAATTATTACAAAGATTTGATCACTGGTGACCTGGAAAGGTTTTGATCTTAATTTTAAATTTTGCTTAAAAACAGGCAAAATAACTAATTAGCATGATCATACATCTTTCTGACATTCTGTGAATGAGTCTTCAGTTCATTAAATCTGCTTCACTAGGTGGTAGTACAGTTTTTACCAGGTTGGTTTTTTTTTGTTGCCACAGAAATGTACTGTAATTAGAAATACACCTGCATTGCAACTGGTGAAAGAATTTTGCATCCAGTAACTGGTAAAAAAATGCAGTTCTTTCTAGAGAAATTTATGTACAAGAAAAATTAACCTGCTTAGTAAGTGAAATAGTTTCCTCTCCTATTCTTTAAGATTGACCAATTGACCAAAGACTGGACAAGTAAGTGGACGGACAGGAAAGCCATCATGGAAGAATACAGTGTGGACATCAACAAAGAAAAGGCTGGAGTAACAATAGATTCTAGTTTACCTCATCTAATGGCCATGGATGATGATATCCTCAGCACAGGAGTGGTGCTGTATCATCTCAGGGTGAGATATTGTCACTTGTCTGATTTTTCCCTTGAATTTGAAAACACTTGTTTTCTTTGGAAACAGAGAGTGGTTAAGGTGGCATTACCACAACAGCTATCAAAAAGTAACAAAACACAGATAACAGGTGAAAAAAAACAGAAAAGGATACATGAAAATGGAGAAGGAGAAGAATTCATATATAGAATAAAAAGTTGACCTCTTACGAATGCATGTGCAACATATTTGATAATGTATCATAAGCAAAGCAAAATACTCAAATTAGGCGTTAGTAGTTTGTCCACAAAGCACGAGGACCACTGTGTGCATGCGTGTGTGTATGTGTAAACGTAAAGGATGATGCTTAAAGTATACCAGACATTCTGGTCCAGATTTTACTTGTATACTTGAGACTGGAATAGTTGTATATGTGTAGATCAAAGATAAAAGTAGGGTTTAACAAGCACACGCTCACTTTGGCAATGACTTCTGTATATTGCTCTTTTAACCCTACCAGGCCTGCCAAGCAGATTCCGGGTGAGTAGCTTGAATGCTAATTATTGTGATCCCACTTGAGTGGCTATTTTCCAGGATCAGGTAGAAATCCTGGCCTCCTAGATACTGTTTTGCTGTGTAACCACTCATTTAAGGCAAGGTTTTCACCAAGAAACTTTCATAATATTGTATGTATATTACTCCACATTGTGGCTTATGATGTGGATGGCTAGGTCAAATAGTTTTAGGGGAATTTTTTTTTTTTTGTTTTAATATGTCAGTGCTAAGCTGGAATTTAACTTTTTAATGTTGTTTAAATGAATGGAAATTACTGAAATACCGATGCTATTTAACATAAAAGGAATGATGGATGAGCAGCTTTACAGAGATGCATTTAATAGCAAAAAATGTGTTAAATATGGTTGAAAATCACATCTCTGTCTACTAATAAAATATCTTAATCCCAATCTAGGTTTGTGCTACTTGATATAGTTTAGGGACACGGGATTTTTTTTTTTTCCTGTTAAAAAGCCACAACAAATATTTGAAGCAGAAATAATACTGTCCTTTATCATGTTGAAAGAGAAACCTTACTAATTTTTCTCATGCCAGCACAAAGAAATTGTACCAGGTAATAATTAGGCATCAAGTAATAATGTCCAGTACTGATCTCAACATGGAAATTGAACTACTCCATCCTACATTAACATTAAATATTTATTAAAAGTAATTGCTACTACTTAAATGTTTTTTCCATTATGTGCCATTTTGGAAACAGCAAGTATTTTCTCATACTAATTTCGACAACACCTAAAGTAGTTTAAAGATAGTCATTTTAATGGAGAAACCTATTTTGAAGGGTCGCCTTCTGAAGTCATGAGTGAGTCTGTCACACTAACATCTTTGTCCCCTCTTTCTTTGCTCCTAGATGCTGCCTTTTCTTTTCTTTGTGCTTTGCGTCTTTTAGACTCTGGTGTCTTACCTTCATCTGAACAGCAAGAAGGTAAAACATTAGCGGTTCCTTACATATTAGGGCTTCAACATAAAACAGCACTTTACGTTGTACTTCTAAAGAGAGGTCATGGCAGCAGTTTTCAGATCACATAGAATAAACATTATGTTACTCTTTTGTCTCTTGATATACCATAGTATTAATTGCACTAATCAATGCTGTGCCTATGCTTAAAGAACCTTCCTTTCTTAGATTCTGTTCTTCTTTTTTCTGGCTTTCGTTAACAAAAATAAGTTTTGCCTGTAATTTAACTGACCTTTTTGCATAGCTTAAAAATATGGGCTTTGTTTATATTGTTTTAGAAAAAGATGGACTTCACAAACTTTTTTGAATGTTGGAGTACAGCCAAAAGTGAAGGGGGAAAACAGTCTTACTCTTTATGGTTCTATGGTACACCTTGGGAATTCTACCCTTAGTCAGGAAACAGTGCCAGATGAGGGTAACAGTGTAAAAGCATATGGATCCTAAGTTTTCTACAAGTTGTGGCCAAGCCAGGTGGATATTTTCTGATTGAATCCACAGAACGTTAAGCTGACATGTAATTTGGTAATTCCTTCAAAGCAGGGGCACTGGGCACAATCCAGCTTTCAGCCTCTCCAGCAAGGGAGCGTCAGCAGGGCTTGTAGGAGAGGGGTCTGTTAGTTGGTTCGGATAGCTGAGCTCTGTGAGGAACTGAATGATAATCATTCCCTTTCCCTCCAGGGCACAAAACCACTGTGGTTTACCCATAATTACCCATAACTGCATCACCTTACAGTAATGTGCAGCTTCCCGTTTCCCAGTATTCAGGCTTCTGCTTACTACTTCTTGCTTCATCTTTAAATCTAGGTTGTAACATGCTTGGAGCAGAAAGCATATTCAGTTTATTCTAATTAGAATACAAAAATCAAGTAGTTTAATGACTATAATTAATTTTATTGTGACTGAAAGAGTTGTCACTAACATTGTTTTAGAGCGCGTTCACTAATCAGTTTACAATAATCAAGTACAGTGTCTCTTCACAGCTGGAAAATGATCTTGCTTTGTTTTGCTAAGGAAAAAGATAGAACCAGTAATGGAACATACTAGACAGGTGGTAAATTCGTTGCTTTTTTTGGTAATCTTTTCTCATAGTATTGATTAAATGACTCTATTTTATTGATATTTGCACCATACCGTAAGAATACTGTCTCTCTTTATTACTGCCCCATAATATGGTTTGAGCCTGCTTGTTCTGGACACTTTTGTTCCTAGGCAGTACTTTTCTTTGAAGTTATTGAATCTTCAGGTTTGGGAACTTGCCCATATACCATAATCACCAAGAAGACTTTTTATAATTGTCATTTAAGTTTTGGAAAAAGTTCTCCTTTAGTAGTTAGTTTGAAGAATTCATAATCTATGATAAAGTTCCTTTACAAAATAGGAATTCTGTTACTTTTGTATCTGAAAAGCCTAGTTAACCAAATAATCATTTTGCAGCTTCTTTCTTTCTGCATGGATATTTATAAAAAGAATTATGTTGTTTCTGCAAACATCAAGTCTGACGGTAAAAGTTCAAAGCATCAGAACATGTGTTTGTATTTGAAATATTTGTCTCAAGCACAGTCCAAAAAGCATCTGCTGAGGGTTACTTCATCTACTGGAGTCGTAATAGAAGCTGACATAGCTGCAGGATAAGAAGTATCGGGGACAACAGGCTGAAGTATTATGTATTAATTATTATGAAGTAGTAGATAGTTTGCTCGTCATTCAGAGGTGATTTATTTCAGGTATTTGCTAAGATGCTGTACAAGGCTTTTTTAATTATTCTATATAATCCACTTTTAGTAACCAACTTTTAAATTAGCTCTTTTTTTGTTTTAGGAAGGAACAACCAAAGTTGGAAGAAGTGATTCAGACCAAGATCAAGACATTGGTAAGAGAATGATATTACAAATTATTTTATGATATGGTCAGGTCAAACCAAGAGGTTTACATCTGTTGTGTGTAATAGCTAGGTAATGTTTCTATTTGTCAGCTTTCTTTATAGAACAAGGTAAGTTGAAGAGAATAATTGTTTAAGTTGACTAAAATATTTTGGTTATTTTTTGGTTTTGTTTAAGAGGTTAAAAAGTCAGTGGTCTTGACCTAATTGAGATCTCTTCAGAATTTTCTTTGCACTTGTGAAATGCTGCACTGGAGTTTAAAAATATCTTGTCCAACATCCAAATCTTGGTATGTTCTATCTGAAACTAGTGGCACAAGTGGTCATGAGACATTGAAAATTCTTTTCGACTCTACTTGGGCAGAGTGTTTTAGATACAAAATCCAAATGATCCAGAATGGTTTTTTGTTCCATTTAATTTCTGCTCTTAATTTTAACAGTCAGTCTCACAAGCTACAAATTATGATACAGAGTTGAAACTTTATACTGAAATTAGAAACTTTGTGGAATCTCAGCTTTGACTGGTTCTGCTAAGTTTGCTTAAGTTTGATTATTTTCTACCAGAAGGTTGGTAAAATATGAACAATAAATGCCATAATAGCAATAAGAAAATTCAGCACAATAGAAGAATTTGCACATCAGCTCACAAATCAGAAAGTAGTGTATAGTCTTCTAGAACCAGAAATACTTTAAAAGAGTGATCTCACTATTTTCAATCAAGTAAGTTTTTTCTGTGATTGAGTACTTGGCAAGCAATCAAAGATGACAAATTAATCTCCTTGTTCTGCACATGACACAGTTCTGAGGTATGCAGTATGCAGTCATAGTGTCAAGCAGTGCGTGGTACCTCATTCTGAGGAAAATAGTGCAAACCCAGCCTCTTCAACAGGTGAGATAAAACAAATCTATACAATGTAGTTTTGCAGGGACGGTGGATTGAAAGGGATCATTGTATGATAGACAACAGTTGTGGGATTGTGACACTGCGACCAGTGCAGGGTGCACACTGCACTGTGAATGGATGTGAAGTCACTGGACCATGTCGTCTGTCCCAAGGTAAGGTTTGCTTTTTCTGTGAACGCTGCGTTATAATTGACTGGAGTCTGGAGTTTAGAGGCGAGGATTTATGGAACTCATGCAGATCTAAGAAAAACATCTTTCAGTCTCCTACTGCTGCCTAGCACCACAAGGTTTGATCAATGGCTAGAGCTTCCAGACTGGGACAAATAAATTAAGTACCCCACAGAAAGTAAAATGAAGACATTAGGTGACAATATTAAGACCCCTTTTGGCAGCAGTAGTCTGTAGCCTTCTGCAAAGGGAAGACCTGTAGTCAGAGGCACTGTTGTGGAAAGTAGTGGAGACTGGCTCTAAGCCAGCTGACCACTGGCAGGGTTTTTTAGCAATTATGTAATATGGTTGAAATGATTTTCAACTTTTTCACAGTGCGTTTAGATCGAGGGTACTAGCCACTGAGTCATAGGCTATGGTGAATGAGCTCAGATGAAATGGATCAGGCTCCTATATTTTCAGGTTGTTTAAAATTAAAAAAACAACCCGGTTTCTGGGAACTTGTGGTGATCTGGATTCTTAAAAAGACAGTATAAAAACGAGTTTCTAGCAGTGGGTTGGTTATGTTTTTGATACAAAGTCATGCTGGTTTTTAATATGAACAGGGAATTTAATGTTATGTTGAGTTTGCAGAGATCTCCAAGATTAGTTTGTTTGGATGCTGTCATTACAGAGTGACAAGTCTGCCGTTCCATAGCGGCAAATTTTAAAAATAGTTCTCTGCTCTGTGACTATCAGAAAGCTGTTGATCAGAATTATTTTTTTTTAATATACCATTCTGCAGTAGTTTGTATATGCTGTAGTGTGTATACTAGAGGTAAGAAACTACTAACGTTCTAGGGACCAACTGTTTGATGAGTTATGTCTTTATAGAATTCTATTTAATTTTTTTTTCACAGGAGCCCTTGTTGTCCTTGGCAAGTCTCATAAGTTTAGATTCAATCACCCAGCAGAAGCTGCTATCTTAAGACAAAGAAGATCAGTAAGTTCTAAAACTGTATTTTTCTCTCCTAATTCTTCATTGATTTTCCTAATTATTTTCCCTCTTAAAAGCAAGCCTGATATAGATAATATTTGTTCTCATCGTTGTATTCACTTACTTAATTTCCTCCATCTAATGGTCTGTAATGATACTAAACATTTTGTGGGAGGACACAGGCGCTTCTTTCAGATGTGCTTAGCAAAAGATGATGCAGATCCCTTGAATAATTTAGTGTTTCCTATTTCTAGTCATGACTACGGTAGGATTGAAACAGAAAGGCAGAATGCCGCAGTGAAAAGACCAGTTAAGAATCTTTCCACATTAGATAATTTTCTGAATTATCTTCTTTCTTGGTCATTTCACCATCCCGAATGAGGTATACTAGAAGAAATGGAAAATCTTTGGGATTAAGTCTTTGGGTATTGTTGACTCTGAAAGCATTTAATTGTTACATACATCAGAAATAGATAAAATATTTCTTGGTATGTTAATCTTGGGAACTAACTACTGCAAGGTATTATTTGGTCAGCTAGTTCAACAATGTTTCAAAAGAATTAGATAATTCTTAAAATGACTGGCATATATAACTAAAAAACCTAACTTAAAGAATGTAAATTTGCTAGTTTAGGACATAACCATATTACCAACTGATATTGGCAAGAATCTACCTTTTAAAATGGATTTTCATATAGTAATGTTTTATGCTTTCTGCTCAACTGTCCTTTTGTACTCACTTCTGTAGTTGAGATAAGGGGCTTAACTTCCATTTATTTTCATTCTTAATTTCTTGATTAATGAATCATGCAGTACATTAAAACAGAGCTACAAGAAGAGGTGTACTCAATAACAAATGATTAGCGATTTTGCAAATTAATAGAGACTAAGCAGAAGTGAGGTGAGATTATAAACTCACATGGGAGGTATTATGCAGTATTGCACGTAGTTAGCAACGATGACTTGGAAGTTCCTGGGTTGCTGTGATATTTTTTCTTCCTGTTCTCATGCTGTGTGTTTTGTAGATTAATGAAACTCCACCCATTCTGAGTTGTGGAGCTTTGGACTGGCTGAACTTGGATGGAAGTTGCACCCATCCTCCTCACTATATCCTTTCTTCTCTTGACAAGTAAGTTAAAAAAACCCAGCCAAACAAACTATGTCTCATGTGGGATGATGTCCAGAACCGGGACTTTGTTCAGACAAAACTAAGTTATATATAGAATAAGTCCCATCATGTTTTCAAGTGATCAAATAGAAGTGTCCGAGAAAATGCATTGGCCAGCGGACTAATACAGAGTGTTATGATATCCAAGCAACAAACCTGAAAAATAATTTATTGATGCACTAGCAAGAAAATGCCTCAGATGAGACTGTCAGACAGCCGTAATTCAGTTCATTTGCACATCTGCATTAAAGCCATTTTGATTTACGT
Organism: Cariama cristata; assembly: GCF_000690535.1. Taxonomy (NCBI): domain Eukaryota; kingdom Metazoa; phylum Chordata; class Aves; order Cariamiformes; family Cariamidae; genus Cariama; species Cariama cristata. The sequence goes on from NW_009602219.1 coordinate 48,152, forward strand.
TCTAACCTATAATTTTTACAATATTCTTACTTCAGTGCACAGAATGGACTTTTTGAGATATGATTTAGCTAAGGTAATCATTACCAATTCAGTTTCCCTGCTAATTTGTTGTGGAAATCAGAAGGTTTGTTTCTTCATAAATTCCCTTTAGTTGAAGTCCTCATTGAGCCCTTCATCTCAGAAAACTATTGTGACTCTTTTTATAAATCTGAGCAGTAAATAAGGTATAGACTGCTTCCGAAATGTTGAAGAGCTGCTCATACCCAGAGTGTCTAGTGTATGCTTTTCATGGCAGAGCTTTTCTGAAAGGGAAAGGATTGGTGTGATGAAAACAGTGATTAATATGTATCAGGAAAATGAATTAAGGTATCTCCTGTGTTTCAGTTCATAACATTGAAAACAGAACATCAAGGAATTAAATGTAATTGAGTTCTTTTTCTTTTTTAAGTCTGCTCAGCCTGGCACATTCAATTGATCTGTTAAAGGCAAGAAACAGCCATCTTCTCATTCACATCTGTTGATAGTTCTGCTTCTTCCTAGTGTTTTGGTGTGGTAACATACTGGGAATATTTTATCTCTTTCTAGAGGAAGTATCTCATCTTTATGAGCATAAACTGTTATCTCTCTTTTGAACACCTTTTCATACTTCTAGTCAGGTGGCTTGCTTTCTGCATTCAATAGTGTGTTTCTATGTGTTCTCTTTAATGTACCTAATCTCTGCATTTGCTTTTCATTTGCTGCAGTGTTACCTTTCTATACAAAATGGTATTTCATTTAGTTTCTTTACTGAGGTACATTTTACACACCACTGCTGTTATTTTCTTTGTAAAAATTACAAAGAATATAAAAATAAGAGTTTGTCTAATGACCTTCAGAAGTGGATACCAAGTTGCTCTTTACATGGACATAAACAGCAGAGGTCGAGCTTTTGTCACAGAAATTTGTTGATGGTCCTAGAAAAAACTGTAGAAATCCTGAAGCATTGTGAACAGTTTAGCACAGATTTGCACTTGGTTTTCCCCTTTTTAACGTGACAAAACTGAAGAACGTTTCTGATTGATTTTTTTTTTTTTTTCCCCAAACACGTTCAGATAGCAAATTTGTTTGTGTTGATCCATTTTTTAATCACTTGGAAGGGACTATGCATATTATATTGCTTAACATTAGCCTCATAGTTACCTAAAGTGTTTCAAATGGTTACTTCAGTGAAAATGAAAAGCATTATAGTATTGCATTCACTTGATTTTTATGAATGTCCATCTCTTACAGGAATAAGCTATAAACTATGTCTAATATTAGTTGTCTTTCGCCTTATGTAATCCAGTAGCCTTTTTTTCACTCTTGAATAGTTTTTTAGCAAAGGTAAACTGAATTGGTCCACTCAGCCTTCCTTTACAGTAACCAGTCAGCCTGTGTTTCTGTCCAGACAAGTGGGGGGGGTTATGATTGAGACATCTAGCCTAAGATCTATAATATGAGAATAAAATGAGATATATGTGGTCTCTCAAATGTCCCACTTTCATGAAGAAAAGTCAATGTCAAGTACTAAAAGGTTTGTCTGAGGTACTTTGCAAACAGTAATACAGGACTCAGTGGACTACAGGGGGTGCTTATTTGCTCATCAGTAAAAAGTCCACCTAGTGCAGGGTCTTGTCTCTGTCAGAAAGAGGTGCTCAGAGGAAAATATAAGAACAGGGCAAGCTATGTGTGGGTGTCTGTCTCTCTCTCTCCCTCTCCTCCCCCCCGCTTGATAGTTCTTGATGCTCTCCCAGCCGCTAGCAATCTGCATCTTAGAGTCTTCCGGTACCGCAAATTACAGTAACATGTCTGTATATAATAGGCTTCAGTGAAGTTTTCTTGCCTTCTTTTTGCACATCTTTATAATTTCCTGTTTTTATTTTTACAGTCAAAAATGTAGAAACTGTAAAGAAAACAAATGTTCTCCTGAGCTAAGGTAAGAATATTAATGTGTCTATATCATGCTGAATTTTTTGGCCCCTCTAACTTGGTCTTTCTCCTGCGCTATGCTGATTTCTTCCAGAAGAGATGCAAACTAGGCTTCAAACTTTATTTTGATTTTATCATATTGAAACAAGGATCTGTTCATTTAGCTGAGTTATAGGCAAGTCTCTGCAACCCTGTTCTTTCTTCATACTTGATTTTGTGCAAATGGTTTGCACCTTTGTTGCATGTGTAATCTGTATTTTAAAGCCATGACTAGAGTGGGTTTATGCTGAAGCTACAATATATAAGAATCTCTAAAATATATTAAATTTGATGTCAGTAGTGGGTACTATGAATACTCATTAGTATGTTGAAAACTCTTGGGACAAACTGGATTCTCTTCTGATGAGAAGAAGATGGCTTTATGGAAGAGTCCAATAAAGAAGTCCTAGCATAGAACATGGTTCATTCATGCAAAGAAGCACAGCAGCTGCACACACAAATCATTCAGAAATTGTTGGACTTCCATGGATTTAAGTACTTTTTAATCAGGAACTGATGGTGCCTTGCTTTCTTCTGGATTTTTTGTTTCAGAACATATATATTATGGTAATGATTACTTACAGTCTTATCTCCCATGCTGTCAGTATGATGACATTTTTCTCATCTGCTTTTCATGGGTTGAATTACCAGTTCAACCTCTAATTATATGTTCAAGTATTTTTGAGAAATGAGAAAGAAAATGGGTATCTACCATTGCACCCAAATATTAAAACTTCAGGCACAAAACCTTCCTTGAAAAGGGTTGTGATTCATTGTACTCTTACTTGGCTGCTTACTTGTACACCCTACTCAGAAGAGCCGCAGGACTTCAAACTTCTGATGTTTGTTCTCAGTCAGCAAACACACAGAAGGCTTGTGACTGGCATCAGTCATCATGTGATAGCATCGCCACAAATAAGTAGATAATGAAATTCTTGGTCCTGTCATTGCTTTAATACATTAAAGGCATATAAATATAAACCCTGATTTTATTCTCTTGCTGGTTTGAAAAAAAAGCAGGAGTTGTTCCTTTAGAGTCCAGTCTATAACAGTACACTGAATTAATTTTAGCTGCATGGAATATGTTTAAGCTCTCTTTCTTTGAAAATACCAATTAAACTGGAAAAAAAAAAAATCTTATAAGAACATGTGAAATTCCGCTGATCTGGAAAGGAAATGGTGACCGTTGATATGGCATCTGATGCTGGAGAACACAATACAGTTATTATTCTAATGTGGTACAGTTAACATGTCCAACTAATATTTGTAAAAATAATTCTCTGAGTTCTTACTAACAACTTTCATTTGAGAATTTCAAAGTTCTCTACAAATACAAGTTAAAAGAAATCTTTTGCATCTCTAAAAAGATCCCGCAAATATTTCATTTCACAGAGAAATGCAATTACAGCAACTCTGCAACTTACAGCAGAATCATGTATAGTGGGTTAGGAGGGGAACTAACTGATTCTATATATAACTGAAATCATAAGAGGAAAACCTGTGATAGATTATAGTTCCAGCTGAACTGGAATTTAGCAAAGCAGCGGTGACCTTTACTGGAGCGTGTGGCTGTGTCTTGTGCCTGTGACTCCTTGCCAAAAAGGTCTGTTTTAGAAGTGTATTTAAAGGGTTGCCTTAAATAAATTGTTGTCTTACTGTTGTTTTGGGGGCTTAGGCAGAGAACAAAATGAGGTTTTGCATGGAAAGGCTGAAAAAAAAAAAACCCCACACAACAAAAAAATGCACAGGTGTGCTTTTTCTGTAAGCAAACCAGCTAATCAGAAGTCCAAATAATACTTCACCTGATGGTAGCTTCTGTGCAGGGGATTACTCTATGTGTACCTTTCCAAAGATCCCTTATTTCTAAGGGTTTCAAACTCTGCTGGCAGTTTTGACTGATTTCTGGCTCCCACCTCCTGCCTGCCACCCCACCAACTTTTGCTCTGAATTGTGAGTGGCACTGCTTCAGGAGGCTAGAGGAGTTGATAATACAAGGTCTTTGTACCTCCTTCATCACTCTTCCCTTTCCTTTAGAGAGGAAAAGGGAGAGGTTTGGGCCTCTCTGCTAGGCAGAAGCGGATGTAGGATCCCGTGCAGCTGCGTGGTGCCTGCTGCTGTCTGATGCTCTGGGGCCCTGCGGGAAGGGCCCCGCGTAGGACATGGGTGGAGGGGGAGGATGGAGCGGGCGCGGATGTCTCTCAGTGGATAGGCTTGTAACCCTGACTTGTGATTACTCACAGTGCTGGGATTTGCAAGGATCCAAAATGCCTTGCCAACATCTTTTTTTCTGCTTTATTATTAACTCTTCTTCCTCTGGAAGAAATCATTTGTAAAAGAAAAATGGGACTTGGACATTAGGCAGGCAGAAGGATGGGGGTGCTAACTTGACTGATGTTTTCTTTGGGAAAATTGGCAAGTGTCAGCTTTTAGCAACACTGATTATTTTCACTTGAGTTTCTCTGTTTGAGCCTTAAGATTTTGTTGCAGAAGGCATTCCGCCTCACCAGAGAGCTATTGCTGCCATAGTTACTGAAAACTGCATTATGCTGTAGCAGCCGCCAGCCTCTGCATCAGCAGTAGAAGTGTTCGGGGAAGAGGGGAGGAGAATTGCACAATAGGATCCCGGAGAGCTGACGACAAAACAGGCTGGAAAAAAACGTGGATTTACAGATGGTTCGTTTAGCATGCGTCATGCAAACTTTGCGGAGAGAAAAATGAGATGTAAAACAATTCGGCAGCATTGGTATAATATGAAAATTTTCTCAGTAATTTGTGATTATCTTTAGTTTAAGGTTGGTATCTTTCTGTTGTTGTAATTTTACTTGCTTTTTTTAAATGTTTACTTGGAGGAGAGGTAACTGTTGACACTTCTTGTTGCATTTGGTACACCTAGAAATCTGCATGCTTTTGTCAAATTTTATGCAGGATTGCTTTTTTTTAATGTGTTGTATGCCAGAGTATGCTGGTCCCGTGAAAACAAGGTTTTATGTATATCTTGATACTTACAGAAATTAAGCTGTTTGCCTTACGTTTGTCCTGAGGTTATATTATTTCCTGCTGGAACTATACCAAGTGTAGATTGCTTATGTGGGAAGGCAGAAATACAAGCAATGGCAGAAACTGGTCTGTGCTTGACTCCTGTATCTCATAGTATTCTTGTATTTCAAGTCTAAATTTAACAGTACGTCTGATTTAAGACGTTTTAGGTGAAAGAAATGAGTGATCTCATATACTTATTACAGAATATGACTAAATTATGATGTTAACTGGATTGATATTTGGTTTTAGTTTGATCATTCAAGCATGTATTAAACAAACTGATTGTTCTTTAAATTGTCTATTAGGTGATTTAGCTATGAAGTGTGTGTGAATTTATTTTCTTGGCCATTGTCACCTCATTTTTTAGTTTAGTTTGTCATGTTATTTCCACGAACCAGCAGGAGTGTATTGACATGACATAGCATGTTCAAAGGTAGAAAGGGAACATTCTTACTGCATGTTCTTGGGTT